>NC_092330.1:25502333-25805363 GCF_036785885.1 Coffea arabica
GGACTGGGTCTTATCCCATTGACCATTCACAAACTTCACAAAAATCACGTTGGAACTGGGTTTTATCCCGCCAACCTCGGCAAAACTGGTTCTATCCCGCTGACCGTTTATATCACGTTGGAACTGGGTTTTATCCCGCCAACCTCGACAGAATTGGGTTCTATCCCGCTGGCCGCTTATATCACGTTGGAACTGGGTTTTATCCCGCCAAATCTCGGCAGGACCGGGTCTAATCCCGCTGACCAATGAAAGGCAGGCTCGGGTTTCAATCCCACTGACCGACCGATTTATCAAGGCAGGCTCGGGTTTAATCCCACTAACCTACCGATTATCAAGGCAGGCTCGGGTTTCAATCCCACTGACCGATCAATTTATCAAGACAGACTCGGGTTTCATCCCACTGACCAATTTGTCAAAGGCAGGCTCGGGTTTAATCCCACTGACCGACCGATTTATCAAGGCAGGACCGAGTCTAATCCTGCTGACCAATGAAAGGCAAGCTCGGGTTTAATCCCACTGACCGACCGATTTATCAAAGGCAGGCTCGGGTTTAATCCCACTGACCGACCGATTTATCAAGGCAGGCTCGGGTTTAATCCCACTGACCTACCGATTATCAAGGCAGGCTAGGGATTCAATCCCACTGACCGACCGATTTATCAAGGCAGGCTCGGGTTTAATCCCACTGACCTACCGATTATCAAGGCAGGCTCGGGTTTCAATCCCACTGACCGACCAATTTGTCAAAGGCAGGCTCGGGTTTAATCCCACTGACCGACCAATTTATCAAGGCAGGCTCGGGTTTCATCCCACTGACCAATTCATCACACTGGGACAAATTTTCGGATAATTTTTCGAGCAAGTCTTACACAGTCTCTTCATACATACCCGCATTTCTTTTATTTTTGCCACTAGCCATTGGATTAGTCCCACTAGTGCGCATTTCTTTTATTTCGCTACTAGCCGTTGGGTCAGTCCCACTAGTGAGCATTTCATTTTGCGTAGCCACTGAACATGGGTCAGTCCCACCGGTGTGCACTTCATTCGGGTCAGTCCCATGATTTAATTTTATTCGGGTCAGTCCTATGATTTAATTTTGTTCGGGTCAGTCCCATGATTTAATTTTGTTCGGGTCAGTCCCATGATTTAATTTTATTCTAGTCAGTCCCATGATTTTAATTTTGTTCGGGTCAGTCTCATGATTTAATTTTATTCGGGTCAGTCCCATGATTTAATTTTATTCGGGTCCGTCCCATGATTTTAAATTTTTGTTCGGGCTAGTCCCATGATTTAAATTTTATTCGGGTCAGTCCCATGATTTTAAATTTTATTCGGGTCAGTCCCATGATTTAATTTTGTTCGGGTCAGTCCCATGATTTTAAATTTTATTCGGGTCAGTCCCATGATTTTAAGTTTATTCGGGTCAGTCCTATGATTTTAAATTTTATTCGGGTCAGTCCCATGATTTTAAGTTTATTCGGGTCAGTCCTATGATTTTAAATTTTATTCGGGTCAGTCCCATGATTTAAATTTTGTTTGGGCCAGTCCCATTTTAAAGTTCTTGTTCAGGCCAGTCCCACGTTTTAAATTTCTTGTCTGGGTCAGTCCCATTTCAAAATTTTGTCAAAGGGGTCAGTCCCCATTTCTAAAGCGTCCATCGTTCGAGCAATTTGCAGCCGAATAACACAGGTAGGTATTTGGTGTCCAGTTCTTTGTCTCAAGTTTTTCCAAAATTCAGACAAAAAGGGGCAAACTGTAGACACCAAATTTTTATTTTTATGTTTATTTTATTTATTTATTTATTTATTTATTTTTATTGTTATTGTTTTACTTTATTATCCACGTTTGCTCATTAGTCTCCTAATTTTATTTTTAGGCATTTTTAGCATTAAAAAAAAAGAGAAGGAAAAAGGAAAAAGGAAAGGTTCACAAAATATACTTTCTTTTAGCATTTTGTTTATCTTGTTTTATTTTATTATTTCATTATTTAATTTTTTTTTAAAAAAAAAAAGAGAAGAAGGGAGCAAGCTCACACGGGTGTGAACCACACAAGATCCAAGCCCATTCCTTCATATTACATTTCCAGAAAAAAAAGAAAACAAAACAAACAACAACACAAAACAGCGGCTCAAATCTATCATCTAAGGGCTCCAAAGATCACCAATACACAATGCCACCTCACTCATTAAAAGATATCAAGAAGCTTCTGGAACGAGACCATCAAATGGCTAAGAAAACCTGCCAGTAAAACAGAGGTTTCATCGGCACCCTTGAAGGTAGGTTTTAGTAACCTTGGTTCCATATAAAAGATGAAGAAAAAACACAGCCGAAACGGAGAGGCTTTTTGGAGAGCAAAAGAAAGAAACCAGAGAGGGGGTGACGGCTGAAACAGAGGGCAGAGGGAGAGTAGAAAGGGAAGAGAGACGGCTAGGTAAGAAAAAAGATGAGAGCTCTAGAGGTTTTGGCAGGCGGCGGAAGGCTGAGAAAAAAGAGCGGCGGCGGGGAAGAATCTGGGAGAGACAGGGAGAGAGGAAGGAACCAGAAACCAAAGAAAGGGAGCGGGAAGTGAAGGAGCTAGAGGGCAAGGAAGCAGAGCAAAACCGAGAGCTGAGGGAGGAAAAGAAAGCCAGCAGTTTGAAGAGTGCTACTGAAACTGCTAACCTCCACGCCATCAGCAGTCGCGGGTCTTCATCAAGAGAAAACACGAGTATTGTAAGTCATTTTTCCTTTTAAGTTACAGTATCTTTTCAAACACAGCCTCTTGAACCTTTCAAAGTATGTATTTCATGACCTGACTTATGGAAAGTTAAGCCTACTGTTCTTTTTGTTGCCCACTATTCCGCCCCTTCTGGTTCATGTTCACCGAGTATTTGTTGCTTCATTTGTGAGTAAAAAGGCCAAATCTTGTAGCTGCACGTAGATTATAATGTGTGTTTTGAATTTGTGTGATTGAAAGCTTGTGAACCTAAAAAGCCATCAGCTTTGCATTTTTCTTCCTCCAAAATTGCAGGGATATGAACCACGGGTTGTGTGTTTCATTGTCTTGATTGTTATGATTTGGGTCTGTTTTTTTTTTTTTTTCTTTCCTCTTGAGGATATGGGGTTTGAGTTTCCATCAGCTGTTCATAGCACTTTGCCGCATTTTATGTCTAGTTTTCCTGCTAGAATTTCTGGGGGTAGATAATTGTATTATGGGCAGTGTTAACAACATGAGTTGGAGGTCATGGCATTGGGGGGTTTGGGGAATAAATTTATAGACTTATTTGAGTTGTTTCACAAGCATGCTTCGGCTTCATAAGAAAATTGCAGAAGAAAAATGGTGGCTGGAGTTTGCAGAAGGCCGTGTCCTTCAGGTTTTTTTTTTTTGTGCATGATCTGGATAAGAAAATTTTTGGGAGATGCATAGTAAATAGTTGGGTTTTGATGACAAGATACGTGAAGTATTGTTTTGGGTTCAAAGGATTGTTGTTTGTGGAGACTTTGTCACTTGCGTCTGACATGAAAGTCATTAGCAACAAAAGTTGCAGAAACCAGCAATAAAAAGGCAAAGCTTTGACCCTGCTGTATTTTTCTGTTGTTAAACGATTATGGCTATGATTTGCTAAGTTCAGTCTGCGTTTTGTTGCAAATGGGAAGACCAGACGTGAAGTTCACTAGATTCAGGCCCCTTTAGTTACGCTTGTTGGTCATCTTCGTTGCTTTCATTTCCTTTCTTCATGTTCACTGGTTTATCCAAGAGACTGTTATCTTCAAGTTGAGGTCATGGATCGTTGTTAATATTTTGGACGATTTTGCTAGGAGTTTTGAATGAATCTTGACTTGTTTGCTTTGCCTTTTTCACGGTGATAAGCTTGCAAATGGTTGGCGGGTTAATGAAATGTTTTAGCGAACTAGAAAAGTTTCAAAGCGTAGGAAAAATTGCAGAAATCCTTCTTCTTCGAAGCTTGCATGGGAATTTGAGAAAATTACAGTTCTAATCCCCCAAGTCTCTCCTCGTTTCACTATGACCCAATCAATTTAATAATGTCCTCAATTTGGTCCTTAGTAGTTTTAATTTTACAACATCATTGCTTGTTTGTATCAATTAACTACTATGCTTTGTTTCAATTGCACTTATGTCATGACTTTAGGGGCTTTACGATCAAGTGAGTTTTGTATTTGCATATTTTCTTTAATTGTTTCAAATTAAATTGGTGCCTTGACCTTTTCTTTTATTTTGGAGGATAAATAAGTGACTTCACCCCATTAGAGCTCCATTTCAAGGGAGGTATAACTTCTTTTATCTTTTTTGTCTCTCCCCTATGTGATCCAACGTGCTAAGTGAGAATTGCATGTCTACTTTGCTTTCCTTGCTTTTCCTTAATTCATTTCATTTATTTCATTTACTTTCGCTTTTATTAAGTTATTCTGTATGGGGTATGTGTACACCTCTTGGCTTGTAATAGATAGGGCTTGGAGAGCATTTTTGTCCATTTTTCCCCTTCCCCATTTGTTTTAGTTAGCAAATGTAATAGGTTCATTAACGTGATTACTTGCTTTTATTGCTATGTGTTAAGTTGCTTTATTAGGCTCTTACATTTAGTCGAGCATGCTAAGTGTTATGTGCTACGTGTTTATAGGTGATTGGCATGTGTTGTAGCTACGTGTTTATAGTCCAACGCTAGTTGTGGCTCATTGTTCCGTTTTCCACTAGTCCAACGCTAGTAGGAATTCATAGATATGGACTAGTCCAACGCTAGACCCTTAGGCCTCTCGTTGGTACATACTTGCATGTTTCACTACATTTCATGCATTTTTTTTAGTTTTTTTAGCATTTGGCATGCCCCTCCAACCCTTTCCCTTTCATTTTAGGTTTTTACATCCTCATGCTAGTTATAGGGTACATTTGCTTGAGAGTCCCCTTTTGGTAAGGGAAACGAGCGAGTGTGGCTACAAAATAGCCTTAGCACGCTAGTTCTTCCTTCTAATCAAAGGGAAAATTAAAATCATGAAGTTAGGAGTCATTCCCGTACCCGACTTGATGCATTCCTCTAGGTTCATACACACTCATTTTTTATTGTATCACTTCCTCACTTTCTTATCCACATTTTCTCACTACTTGTATCCTTCTCAATACAAATGTCATGTTCACACATTTTTTCTTCTTGTCACTTGTTTTTCTACCTCACAAATTGCACCCAATTGCACTTATATGTATCTACTATCATATTTTTATCCATTTGCACACAAACACCTTTATTTTCCCAATTTGCACACATGCACTTGTCTTACATTCGCACACATGCACGTTTTCTTACATTTTCACACTTGCACTCATATTTGAGTCTTCATTTGCATCATTCGCGACCTCTATGAGGACTTTCCTTATTGGCCAGTACAACTCATGTGGTTGGGACCAAAAAGCCTCGTAAGAGACATTTTAGATTTAGGATTGCATTTCTTTTTTATATCCGTTAGTCATATCCATCATGCAACGCATATTTTGGGTAGAAGAATTAGGAAACGTGGGGCTAAATCGCGCAACTAGCTTTGGCTAGGATAAGGGAGTGCCTTAGGCTTTGCCTTTGCCTTCTCCCTTATCAAATGTGACCCCCGATCCCTTTCTTTGGTTACGTAGACCTAAAAGTTCTTAAAAAGGGGTTTGTTTACTTTGCCTTTCAAAAAATTCATTTTTGGGTGACTTGGTACACCCTAATTCTATACCAAGTGGCGACTCCGTTTTCCATGCAAAAAACCCTTTTTTTGAACTCTGTTTGGCCAAATCGTCGCATTTTCAAGTCCCACGGCCTTTTATTTTCATTTTCACACACATTCACATACATATTCCACACACACTTTCACACCATTCAAAAAGTGGGGCGCGACATCTGGTACGGAGTGTGGATCAAATTTGGTGATTAAGAGTGATTTTTAGATGATATTAAGTGTGTGATTGGAAGTGAGAATAATAAGTGAAAGAATTATAAGTGAAAACCCTAGTACGCGCGATTTAAGAAACATCGGGTTGAACCGACGGGTACCGTTTGTTACCGATTTAGTGCACCACTTGACCACCATTTTCTTACCATAAAATAACCTTGATATTAGTGCAAAATATCAGCCCTTAATCCAGCTTAAGATGGCCGAAAATATTGACCAAGAAAAGGGAACAAAAAAGGAAAAATTAAGGTTGAATCTTATGGTGACACTTGGGGGTCATCCACCTAACTTTGACGCAAACCAATTACCATCTTATAAACCTTCTTGAAGCTTCATTTTCTCCTCCATTCCAGCCTCATGGTCGTGGGTTTGAGAGGAAAAAAAAAGAGGAAGACAAGCTAGCAACTTCACCTTGAATCCAACTTAGTTGAGTGAAAATCCAAAATCCAAACCGATTAAACTTTCATTTTAGTGCTTAGATAGTTGTGTGTGGAAAAAGTTTGGGAAGAAAGTGTTTGGTTTCTCACCTACAAGGAGCTTTTGGAAGGTACCATGGCTGCCTATCCCTTTACTCTTCATTAATCTTGTTTAAGTTTGGATAGAAACTCATATTCTTGGTTTATGACGGTAAATTTGCTAATTGGGAATGGTATGTAGAATATGGAGTTAGGGTTTACATTTTCAGCCTTGCTTATGGTTATTCATCTAGTAATAGATGTTATAGTGTTAGTAATTGTTGGCTTTGATGCTTGAATGCTTACTAGATATGAAATTCTAGAGGAAAAGCTCAAATTCCATGTTTAAGTTTTCATATTTCCCTGTTCTGCCTGGTTCTAGTTTACCATGTTAGAGGTTGAATTAGGCTTAGCCTAAAACATGAAATTTGTAGAGAATGATGTTTTATAGTTTTCTATAAAATTTCAGCTCAATCCGAGCACTGTAGCATGTAAAATGATAAAAATACCCCTGACTGCCTTAGTAGAACGTGAGGGACAGTTTTGACATTTTACCAATTTGATCGCATCTGTTCACCCTGATCTGTACTGAATTAGCATTTGGTCAAAACACAGAAGTTGTAGTGCTATGTCTTATATTTCCAAAATCGCTGAAAATACCTAAATCGGACTTCGGTAGCCTGAGTTATTGTCGGTTACGCATAGTGTAGTTAATTAGCCCAAATGTGAGATTTTGGTTCTGTAATTTGAAATTTTGACCTAGATATACTATGAACTGGATGAAGTGGTCCGCATCAAAGTTGTAGGTCTTTGTCTTAGCTTCAAAACGATATCTCGTACACCTTAAACCGATGACCACAGCTTCTGTTATAATTAAAACCGTAAAAGGTGTCAAAACTATAAAATGTCCGTTTGTGCTTTTGGGTGCGGACGCGCGACCGTTTTCATTTCTGCACACACGTACGCACATTTCTCAACTGTTTTTGCCATTTTGGACCGTTTAGAACTATTTTTGTTATTTTGTTACCATTCCGGCCGTTTCAGCCAATTTTGACAATCTTGTGGCCTTAGTGTCGTTTTGACCGTTTGTTTTATTATTTTTGACCGGTTTCGGTCGTTCAAGTTATAAACTGCTATTGTATGGCCATTTCACTTATGTGTGTATATAATCTGTCAATACAGACTGTGAGGCTTTTGACGGTGACTGTCAAGCTCAGTGAATTGTATCGTTTTTCGTGCCAAACTTTATCAAGTGGGCAATTGGGTTGTTTATTGATGTGAAATTGTTAAAGTGCTTTGTATATGTTAAATATATACTTAGGGGAGGGTGTACTTTATCTCACTCGATCTAAGCCCATCCTTGTTTTGATTTAAAATGTGAGAATACATGTTTTGTGCTGAGTAACACCCTTTTGTTGTGTGCTGATGAGGGTGATTACGTGACTTGACTTGAACCCCATTTGCTGTGTGCTGTTTTGGGTAAGTACTTTGTTGTGTACTTTGTTGAGAGATACCATCTATTGAGAGATCAGATATTTCAGGGCTTGGTTCCAGCCCGATTCTAAGGGTAGACGAACTATTCAAGCTAGCCAGGGCTTGGTCGAAATTAGTTCAATGCTAACCTTGGGATTTAGTTCTTTGTTAAAGCTTTGTTGAAAGTTAAGTGATTTTGTTTTGCTCGAGCTGCTGTGTGCTGTTGACTGGCCAGCGAGAGTTGATAAGGTGAACGGGGAAAGTTAAGTGGAGTCTACGGACTATGAATACTTTGGTTGACAGAGTGTCAACAGGCGTTCAAGTTCGGGGAATTGAACTGGTTTTGGAGCCACCCGTATCCTACCATTGTGATGTTACATTTCTGTATTGATGTGAAATATTTGGATTTATATGTTTATTTGAATGTGTTTTTACATTTAACCCCAATTATTCACTAAGCATATAACTTACCCCATTCCATTTGTTTTCCTTAGCAGGAGGCCGACGCTTAGCAGGGGGCCGACGCGGGGATCGCTCGGGAAGGTGTATAGACTTTTGGTTATAGACTAGTTGACTTCGTACTTGTTATAAGTTAACTAGTAAGATGTGTATAGTTGTCGTGGTGGTTGTAGTTATCAGCTTTTCTAGGGTTTACTTTCTGGTACTCGTGATATGTAATTCTTGGAGAATTGGATGTAATATTTGAGATTTATCTTGTAATTTATTTGAGGACTGTAGTGAATGAGTGAGTCCCGACGAGAGCTAGGCAGGCGACCCATTGAACCCTTGGAGTACGCCCTAGGAGGAAGTGGGGCCGTCACAGGTGGTATCAGAGCTTAGGTTTCAGATTTTTATAGTGTATCTTAGGCTTAAAGTTTAGGATGCCAGACTATGGGATTGGTTTGTAAGTTAAGTGCTCTTTTGGAGCGTAAGTTGTGAATCTTGGAAGTGGTACGCGTAAGATATGACTTTACTGATTTTCATTTGAGAGCGTATGGTCTGAGTCGTGAAGTTTCTTAGTTTGAATTCTTGTACTTGAGCACTCGATATTTTTCCTGAGGAAATGCTCATGAATTTTGGACGGAACATGGTTTAATGTATGATGATGTGAATAGAAATTATAATTGAGTTTGAGGTAAGTTGTAATGGCACAGGTTAGAGAGCAGAAGATTTTGTCTTGTACTCGAGACTTAACTGAATGAGGAGATTGAAATAATGATTTGGACTTGTCCAATAAGTGTTTGGCTTGGGTTTTGATAGATTATGGTGGTGGCCGGAATTGTTGAGAAAACTTTGGATTTTGCACCCTGCTTCTAGTCTTCTTGTTTGATTAAGGTTGGCACCATCCGATTTGAAAGTGTTGGGATTTGAACTACTTGAACTGCCTGAGACTGACTAGGCTGAGTTCATTTGAGACTTGAACTTGTTTAGGCGAGTGTGCTCTTACGTACACTTAGTGGACCTGATTTGACTGAATGTATGGTATTTCATTTACACATGAGCAAGTAGTTTGGTTCGTATACGACCTGTAAGTGGACTTGGATTTTGTGAGTTCTTATTCGTACCTGTGCTCCTTGAACTTGAAGTAATTGGCTCTGCTTTTGAACTTATTTGTTTGAACCCTGCTTTGACCCTACTTTTGAACTTATTCGTACTTGTGTGGTTGTAGACCAGCTACTACTCTTCTGTAGCAGATTGAACTAAAACTCTCTAGTGAGGCATTGCCTGTTGTGTTTTCATGCACCGCCATTCTACTTGTGAGGCATTGCATGTTGTGTTTTCAAACACCACCAGGGATGAAATTTTGAACTGAGATCCTTCGGTGAAATATAGCCGTTGTGCTAGCTTGTTGTGTTGTCCAGCACCGCCAGGGGTAATATTTCCGACCAGAGAAATTTTCGACTTGAACCTAAGCCATGTTCTGAATTTTTCGAATATTTGGGACTTTATTTCCAACTCAGAACTAGTTGGTTGAACCGAGCCCTTTTGCATGTTCTATTTGGTTACTTGTTTAGCTACCTGTTGGCTCGTTGCTAAGTGATAAATAGGATCGGAGATTCTTAGTAATTGACTGCTTTCAAGGATTGTTTTGATCTGATTGGTGCAAGTTGAAATGTCGAGGGCGACATTCTTTTAAGGAGGGGAGATTGTGATACCCCAACTTTTAGGATACTATTGTTGTTTAGTCTCCAAGAGGATATTACGATTTCTTTATTTAAGACATTGTTTTGTTTTAAAAATGAGAAAACCCTAAATTCTAGAAACCCTAAAGTTTGATAAAAAAATCCTAGTTTACTTATGACTAACCGGTTTTCTGAAATCTCTCATATTTTAATTGAAACCCTAATTTTAATTGTCGCGCCCCGCTTTTTGAATGGTGTGAGAGTAGTGTGTAGGATATGTATGTGAACGTGTGTGAAAGTGAAAATAAAAGGCCATGGGATTGTGAAATGCGACGGTTTGGCCAAACAAAGGGTTTCAGATAGAAAAGGAGTCGCCACTTGGTATAGAGTTAGGGTGTACCAAATCACCCAAAAAGTCATTTTTGGAAAAAAAAAGTAAACAAACCCTTTTTAAAGAATTTTTAGGTTTACGTAACCAAAGAAAGGGATCGGGGGGTCACATTTGATAAGGGAAAAGGCAAAGGCAAAGCCTAAGGCACTCCCTTACCCTAGCCAAAGCTAGTTGCATGACTTAGCCCTTCTTTTCTTAATTCTTCTACCCAAAATATGTGTTGCATATTGGATGTGACTAATGGATATGAAAAAGAAAAATGCAATCCTAAATCTAAATGTCTCTTATGAGGCTTTTGGTCCCAATCACATTGAGTTGTGATGGCCAATAAGGAAAACTCTCATAGAGGTCGCAAGTAATGCAAATGAAGACCCAAATATGAGTGCAAGTGTGAAATGTAAGAAGAGTGCATGCGTGCAAGTGTAACAAAAGTGCATGTGTGCCAATTGAGAAAATAAAGGTGTTTGTGTGCTAGTGGATGAAAATGTAATAGTAGATACATATAAGTGCAATTGGGTGCAATTTGTGAGGTAGAAAATAAATGATAAAAGAAGAAAAATGTGCAAACATGGCATGTGGATTGAGAAAAATATAAGTAGTGAGAAAATGTGGATGAAAGAGTGAGGAAGTGATGTGATAAGAATGAGAGTGCATGAACCTAGAGGAATGCATCAAGTCGGGTACGGGAATGACTCCTAATTTCACGACTTTAATTTTCCCTTTGATTAGAAGGAAGAACTAGCGTGCTAAGGCTATTTTGTTGCCACACTCGCTCGTTTCCCTTATCGAAAGGGGACTCTCAAGCAAATGTACCCTATAACTAGCATGAGGATGCAAAAACCTAAAAATGAAGGGGAAAGGGTTGGAGGGTCATGCCAAATGCTAAAAAACTAAGAAAAATGCGTGAAATGTAGTGAAACATGCAAGTATGTACTAACAAGAGGGGACGGCCTATTGGGTCTAGCATTGGACTAACCCTTTCTATGAATTCCTACTAGCGTTGGACTAGTGGAATACGGAACAATGAGCCACAACTAGCGTTGGACTAGTGTGTGGACATGCATTCATCCATCAAGTTCATCCATGACTATAGAAAGCAAGTAGGCATGCCAATCACCTATAAACACGTAGCACATAACACTCAGCATGCTCGACTAAATGCAAGAGCCTAATAAAGCAACTTAACACATAGCAATAAAAGCAAGTAATCACGCTAATGAACCTATTACATTTGCTAACTAAAACAAATGGGGAAGGGAAAAAATGGACAAAAATGCTCTCCAAGCCCTATCTATTACAAGCCAAGAGGTGTACACATACCCCATAAAGAATAACTTGATAAAAACAAAAGCAAATGAATAAATGAAAGGAATTAAGGAAAGGCAAGGAAAGCAATGTAGACATGCAACTCTCACTTAGCACGTTGGATCACATAGGAGAGACAAAAAAGGGATAAAAGAAGTTATACCTCCCCCGTTTGTGATGCTAATAAAGTGAACAAGATTTAACTTGGGCTAGAGTCCCCAAAGAAAGGGATAATTTGGGCTAAAACTATCAAAGCAAAGGATTAATGCACCAATTTAATGATAAAATGTAAATAAGCCAATTTGAATCCATCAAATCATCGAATCCTTCTTCAATTGCAACTTAAAAAAAGTGATCGACTAA
Organism: Coffea arabica; assembly: GCF_036785885.1. Classification (NCBI taxonomy): domain Eukaryota; kingdom Viridiplantae; phylum Streptophyta; class Magnoliopsida; order Gentianales; family Rubiaceae; genus Coffea; species Coffea arabica. The sequence continues at coordinate 25,514,363 of NC_092330.1, forward strand.
TGCATAATTTCCAAGCAAAAGTGAATCATTGATCAAACTTCTTAAATAGAAAAATGACTAAGGACCCAATAGCAACTATTAATCAATCAATCAAGGCCAATTAAGACATTTTAGGAACTTCAAGGGTCCAAAAGCAAAGAAAAGGTCAAATAATGATTGAAATTGCAATTACTTTAGGACCTAATCGCAAGAAAATGGAACATAGCTGGGCCTTTGTAGCATTGCTTAACAAACTAGGGGTCAAGGTACAATTTTTGAAAGCCATTTGCATGCAATTTCCATGCAACTACGAAGGAACATGCAAACAAGCTTCTTCAACAACAAACTTTCAGCATTGCTGAAGTATTCTTCTACAATTTCCAGCCGCTGCTCCCTTTCATTTCATTACCTCAAGCAACCAACATTTTGATATCCCAAGCAACTAATACACCACAATCACTAAGCATTCATCTCATTTCTCACCTTGAGACCCTTGCGTTTAAGCACCAGAAATGTATACAAAAGATCATGCAAACATCCAACAATAAAGCTGTACAATTTTCAGCTACGATTAGCTACACTTGTGGTGTTCATCCGATGTGATTTTCTCATCTAAACTCAGCTAATATCTCAAACCGACATCAAAGTCTCGGTCCCAAACAACGAACTTACCAAAAATTCAACGTCCAAACAAACCAAGAAAGAAAAGAAAAATTTAGAATGGGAGCATGTAATTCTGGAAAATTTTCTGCTATTGCTGTCATGAACAAACAAATCATCATTTTTGATCCAAAACAAAAGCACAATCCATCTAACGTGAACCGAACATTTAATAAAAGAAAATCAACAACAAATGGCCAAGCACCGAATCTGAATATGCATTTGTTTCTATGTCCCCAACAAGAAGGTTCTAAACACAGCTTTGATATTGAGCCATAAGACTATGACGAAACGCAGGAGAAAGAACATGGAAACTGCAAAAACTCAAGCTTCTTCTGAAATTCTGGTTTGAAAAACTCTTGCAAAGAAAACCATTTCAATCACTCACCCATTACCCAACACTGACCCAAAGTAATAGAAAGGAGAAATGCAACCCCAGAAATAGCAAGCAAACCCAAAAGTTCGAGCAAACCCAGATCATGAAAACAAATAAGATACTAAGAACAGAACTTGCAACCCACGAGCTACACTTATTCAAATTCATGGAAGAAAGAAAACACGAAAAGCTAACAGCTTTTTGGTTCATAAGTTTCTAATCACAGACATTGAAAACCCAGCTATTGAGGTTATAATCTCTCCACCAAGCTACGACCAACCGAAAACAATGCATTCTGAAGACCGAGATGCCAGCCATGCTAACAAACAAGAAACCCAAGTTCCAGTTTTAGAAGAAACAAACAAGAGAAGTGTTTAAAACTACCTCTTTTGCTGCCTTTGGAGTCGAACCACGGTGGGTATGTTTGGATGAGCGGGATTCACCAAACCCAGATCACAAGCTTCGATAAAGGGCTGTAAAGCTCTGGGCTTTCGGTCTGAAACCTGTCTCCTTCCTTTGTTTCTCCTCTGCCATTCTCTTTCCTCTCAAGCTCACGGCTTTCCTAGCTTTTCTTCTTTCTTTTCCTCCTTCAGATCCCTACTGTCCAGCCCAAGCTCTCCCTCTAGCCCTCTCAGTTTCTTTCTTTTTGCCGTCACTCTCTCTCGGCCTTTCCCTTCCAATTTTCCAGCCGTCCGTCCCCCTTCTGGTCTTTCTCTCTCTCGGTTTTTCTCCTGCGCAGCCGTCAATCGATGCCCCCCCTTCTTGAACCCTTAGCCTCTTCTTTTATATCCCATCCAAACCCCTTAACCCTTATCTCAATGACTCTAAAACAACCTCAGATCCTCCCCTTATTGTTAGCCGTAGGATTTGCTAGAAAATGGTATATGTTTTCACACTGCTGCATGCGGCTCTCTCTTTTTTTTTTTTTTAACATCTAAACAACCTGAAACCTGCGTGCGGGTTTTCTCCTTTTTTCTTTTTTCTTTCTTTCTTTTTTTTAATAAGTAAAAAAAACAACAACAATTTAAGTAAATCATTTAACAACAATTTAAATCATTTTTCATTTTTCATCATTTTTCTCTTTTTTTTTCAAGAAAACATTGAATTTAAAAAAATCAACTAAATCATATTTTTTGAATGCTTTTCCTTTTTTCTTTTTCTTTTTTCTCTTTTTTTTCTTTTCGAGAAATTCTATGCTAAAAACGTACAAATAAAAATAATAAAATGAAAACTAAAAAACTAAAAACTAAAAAGTGAATAAAACTAATACGACAAATAAAAAATAAGACAAAATAGTAAATGCAAATTACACTAAAATTTTGGTGTCTACAGTTTGCCCCTCTTTGTCTGAGTTTTGGAAAAACTTGAGACAAAGAAATAGACACCAAATAGTTACCTGCATTATTCGGCTGCGAATGATTCCAACGATTGCCGCCCTTGAAACGAGGACTGATCTCTTTATCAAAATGTTGAAATGGGATTGACCCAAACAGGAATTTAGAACGGGACTGACCCGAACAAGAAATTTAAACGGGACTGACCCGAATAGGAATTTAAACGGGACTGACCCGAACAGAAATTTAAGACGGGACTGGCCCGAGCAGGAATTTAAGACGGGACTGACCCGAACAAGAAATTTAAAACGGGACTGACCCGAATAAGAAATTTAAAACGGGACTGACCCGAACAGGAATTTAAAACGGGACTGACCCGAACAGAATTTAAAACGGGACTGACCCGAACAAGAAATTAAAACGGGACTGACCCGAACAAGAAATTTAAAACGGGACTGACCCGAACAGGAATTTAAAACGGGACTGACCCGAACAGAAATTTAATACGGAACTGACCCGAACAGGAATTTAAAACGGGACTGACCCGAACAAGAAATTTAAAACGGGATTGACCCGAACAAGAAATTTAAAACGGGACTGACCCGAACAGGAATTTAAAACGGGACTGATCCGAACAAGAAATTTAAAACGGGACTGATCCGAACAGGAAATTTAAAACGGGACTGACCCGAACAAGAAATTTAAAACGGGACTGACCCGAACAATAAATTTAAAACGGGACTGCACTGGGGAGGTTTAAACAATGAATTGAGTTTTTTTTTGGGAGTAGTTCAAACTTTTATACCAAGAGGGAGATTTGATCTCTGTAGCTGAAGCGATAGCTAATGTTGTATCTTATGATCAAGCTTTGCCAATAACATCACCGCTTCGTTTTTGCTTACTGGGGAGCTTTTCTGGCGTCGATTTGGGTGTGAAAAGTAGAGTGGTTGTTTCATTTGTAAATGCACCGTTCCTGCAAGAAAAAGAAGAAATAATGGACTTGCCACCATCATGTGATCCGGTTTGCCTTGAGAATCGTGTAAACATGAGTCTTGTGGTGCTTTTGCTTCTGTTCTGCGGCGTCTGGCTTAGTTGAACTTGTAATTTTGAAACCTTTCCATTTCTGAGACTGATAAAGTACGTATTTATCACGTCACCAAATCTATGTAGCAGCTTTGTTGCGTTTTACTCCTTGCACAAACTTTAGGGTTTATTATGCATTCGAATCCAATGATGAAAGAATGATGCATGAAAAATTTGTCATATAAAAATCAATGATATATTGCAAGATGATTTCCTATGTCAGGCAAAAATGAGCATGCAAAAGAATGCAGATAACCACAAGCAATCGAACGCAAATAATCGAGAGAAACCAAGAGATTTATAAAGATACATTTTGCAAAAGAATATTTGTAAAGGAAAAATACAAATTTGGCCAACGAATATCATGTTCAAGCCTTTGGATATATTTGCTTCGGAATTCGATTCTGGCAGAAGTATCACAATCATGAGGAAAAGTCTAAATGAACCAGGTCACCAGCTATTCCTTCTCGTTTCGTCTGTTGAGAAAACCTGCCTTGGCGCCCTTTCGGGTTTTCACCAAGGTTGCCCCCACCCCTTTTTTGTTTTTGTTTTGTCTTTTCTTTTTTTCTTTTCTTTTCCTTTTTTCATTTCTTTTTTTTTTCGAGGTGCCCTTTCGGATTTTCACCTATAGAGTAGCAGAACTACCTCATTCCCAATCAACTGAGAAATGTGGTTAAAAGATTGTTGGCATCAGTAAAATGCACGTCCATTATAAATTTTAGGTGAAGGCATTATAGACATCACTTGCCAATTAATTAGCAAACTTTCAAGTAAAAATGCAGCAAGTGACGAAAGCCAGGACTTTGGGCTTTTGTAATGAGGTCAGGTGGGGTGCTTTGAAAATGGTTGAGGCTTGAAAGCAAATTTTGATGAAAGGTGTGCAATTACCTGAGATTGCATCATTTTGAAATTATCTCCAATTTTTAAACGAAACCAAGGAATTTTGCCCCAGTTTGATTGGATTTTCTCTCTTTGCATCTTGTATTGCATTTTTCTTATTTTTGCATTTTTTTTTCAAAAGACTAAATTTGCCCCAGTGTGGGGTTCTTTCTTTCTCTTTTATCATTTTTCTTTCAAAATAAATTTGTCCCAGTGTGGGGTTTGCAATTCTCAGGGGTTATCAAGGGAAAATTTGTCAAATCTGACGGCTCAAAGGGGACAAGTAGGGATAAAATGTTTTAAGTGTAAAAGAAGATGGCCTGACTTGCATTTCGCCGTTTGCGTGAATTTCTAAAAGAAATTTTGCATAATCAAATGAAGAACTTCTTACACATGTCCGAGTTGATGGGTTGAGGGAATGCCCGCCCATCCATTTCTGCCAAAATAAGTGCTCCGCGGGATAATACCTTTTGGATGATGAACGGCCCTTGCCAATTTGGAGCAAATTTGCCTTTACCTTCATCTTGCATTGGCAAAATCCGTTTTAGTACTTTATCACCTTCTTCGAATGTATGCCGATGGATTTTTTTGTTGTAAGCCCGGGCCACACGTTTCTGATAACACTGACCATGACAAATAGCATTGAGCTGCTTTTCATCGATCAAAGTCAATTGCTCATGGCACTGCTTCATCCAATCAACCTCCTCCAATTTAGCTTCCATGAGGATTCGTAGCGAAGGAATTTCAACTTCAGCTGGTAATATAGCTTCCATTCCATACATGAGTGAAGATGGCGTTGCCCCAGTCGATGTCCGGATAGAAGTCCGGTACGCCATTAATGCATAAGGCAACTTTTCATGCCAATCGCGATGCCTTTCAGTCATTTTACAGATAATCTTTTTCAAATTCTTGTTTGCGGCTTCTGTGGCTCCATTCATCTGAGGCCTATAAATGGCAGAGTTGCGGTGTCTGATCTTGAACTGCTCGCATAGTCCATCTACCAGGTCATTGTTGAGATTCTTAGCATTGTCTATAATAAGCGTTTCGGGTACTCCAAAGCGACAGATGATGTGATCTCTCAAGAAATTGGCAACTACCTTCTTCGTTACATGTTTGAATGACTCCGCTTCAACCCATTTAGTAAAGTACTCAATTGCCACCAATATAAATCGATGTCCATTTGAAGCGGAAGGATCAATTGTACCAATCACGTCCATACCCCACATTGAACAAGGCCATGGGGCGATCATACTATGCAATTCAGTGGGTGGAGCGCGTATAACATCACCGTGCATTTGACATTTTATACATTTCCGGACAAAATCTATGCAATCACGCTCCATAGTAAGCCAAAAGTATCCGGTTCTCATGATTTTCCTTGCTAGCAAATGGCCATTCATGTGAGGTCCACAAACGCCACTATGCACTTCTTTCATCATATATTGAGTTTCGCCTTTGTCAATGCACCTTAACAAGTTCAAATCTGAGATTCTTTTGTACAACACTTCTCCACTTAAGAAAAATTTTGAAGCCATTCTACGCAGAAAACTCTTATTATTTGTACTAGCATGCAGAGGGTAAGACCCAATTTTGAGAAACTCCTTAATATCATTATACCAAGGAATATTGTCAGAGGACTTGTCTACAACCCAACAGTGGGCAGGCTTGTCTTGAAGTTGAATCTGGATTGGTTCGATCCTCAATTCATTTGGATATTGGATCATAGAAACTAAGGTGGCCAAAGCATCAGCAAATGCGTTTCGGGCTCACGGGAGATGTCTGAACTCCAAATTTTGAAATTGCTTGGCCAGAGTGAGCAGACTACAATGGTAGGGCAGAATTTTTGAATCTTTGGTTATCCACTGCTTCAAGGTTTGGTGCACGAGCAAATCTGAATCACTGAAAGCTATCAACTCTTTGATTTCCATTTCTAAAGCCATTTTGAGACCAAAAATGCAGGCTTCATATTCAGCCATGTTGTTTGTGCAAGCAAATTGCAATTTGGCAGCGGCAGGGTAATGCTTCCCTTCGAGTGAAACCAAAACAGCTCCAATTCCAGCTCCGAGAGAATTCGAAGGTCCATCGAAGAAAAGCCTCCATTCAGGGCTTTGGTCACTTATATCGTCTGTGGCACCTACAAATAAGACTCTCTCATCAGGGAAATAAGTATGGAGTGGTTGATAATCATCATCCTTTGGATTTTCTGCCAAATGATCAGCTATAGCTTGCCCCTTGATAGCCTTTTGTGAAGTGAAAACAATATCGAACTCTGCGAGAATTATCTGCCATTTAGCCAGACGTCCCGTTAACATCGGCTTCTCCAAGAGATACTTCAAAGGATCAAATCGGGAAATAAGATAAGTAGTATGGCTCAACAGGTAGTGTCTCAGCTTTTGAGCCGCCCAGGCCAATGCACAGCAGTTTTTCTCAATGAATGAATAACTAGCCTCGTACTGCGTGAACTTCTTGCTTAGATAGTAAATGGCTTGTTCTTTCCTTCCGGAGTCATCGTGCTGACCTAAAACACACCCTACCGCTCCATCAAGTACAGACAGGTACATGATTAATGGTCGGCCCGGCTTGGGCGGCACCAAGACTGGCGGATGTAACAAATAATCTTTAATCTTGTCGAAAGCCTGTTGGCACTCCTCATTCCAATACAACGGCACATTCTTTCGTAATAATTTGAACAACGGCTCGCATGTGGCAGTTAATTGGGCAATGAATCTCCCAATAAAATTAATTTTCCCTAAGAAACTTTTCACGTCCTTCTGAGTTTTCGGTACTGGCATGTCTCGAATTACTTTGATCTTTGCTGGGTCTATTTCTATGCCTCTTTTACTAACAATGAATCCCAACAATTTACCAACTGGTGCTCTAAAGGCGCATTTCGCAGGATTTAGTTTCAAATTGTACTTCCGCAACCTTTCGAACAACTTCTTCAAATCAACCAAATGGTTCTCTGCCCTTTTAGATTTGATTATGATGTCATCCACGTAGACCTCCATCTCCCGGTGGATCATATCATGAAACAAGGTGGTCATGGTTCTTTGATACGTAGCTCCGGCATTCTTTAAACCAAAGGGCATCACTCGGTAGCAAAATGTGCCCCAAGGGGTGATAAAAGCAGTCTTCTCCCTATCCTCTTCTGCCATCAAAATCTGGTGGTATCCAGCGAAGCAATCACAAAAAGATTCAATCTCATGCCCAGCGGTATTGTCCAGGAGAATGTGAATATTTGGCAAAGGAAAATCATCTTTAGGACTGGCCTTATTGAAATCTCTATAATCAACACAAACTCGCACCTCTCCATTCTTTTTTGGAACAGGGACTGGATTCGAAAGCCAAATAGGGTAGTGGGAAACAATGATAATGTTGGTTTTGAGTTATTTTTCAATTTGCTCTTTTATTTTGAGGCTCATATCTGGTTTGAATTTTCGGAGTTTTTGCTTTACGGGTGGAAAAGTAGGGTCTGTGGGCAACTTATGCACTACCACATCAGTTGAAATACCAGTCATATCATCATAGGACCATGTAAATACATCCTGGAACACAGTTAAGAATTCAAGCATCTTCTTTTTCTGCCTCTCATTCAAATGAATACTAATTTGCACCTCAACTTCATCTTTAGTGCCAATGTTAACCTTTTCTGTTTCTTCGAGGTTCGATTTTGGTTTCTCCTCATATTGTTCAAAATCCTTTGCAAAAGAATCGAATACCTCCTCATTATCACTCTCGCTTTGGAGCTCAGATTCACAGACCTCCAAGTCGTGAGTGATATAGAGATTGCCATTATTCAATTCCAGAACAGTGATATCCAAAGGGTCAAACAGTTTTATTTTTGGCCATCTGAAAGAATTAACGAATGTGGGATAATAAGCAAACAAACATACAACATACAAATGAATAAGCAATATGACAAACAAATAAACAAAACATCATGACAAGAACCACTTGTGCATTTTCATAAAACCTTTGATTAAAAGCGAAAACAAAAGGAAAGCAAGCAGAAACAATATTTACATGTGCAAATTTTAGTCAAAGATAAAGATGCTTTCATTAGCTATTTACAGATGCAGAAGTATTTTCATGAATTCGCATGAATGACAAACCCCTCTAGTTTTACCGAAACTCCTTCTGAATGGGCAGAAACTCGGCTGTCCAATTGGAAATTGATCCTTCAGGGATGTCGGGAAACTCGGCCTCATCTGGGAGACTGTCTTCAAATGTTGCCCCAACGAACAATTGGGCCAGACTGGTTTCGATTTCGTCAACTGGGTTAATCTCTGACGTGATCACCTCGGTTGGTCGTGGAAAGGTATAATGCAGTGGTGGAATATCAAAGGCCTTTTGCCTGCCTTCTTTCTCTGCTCTCTTGCGTTTCTTCATTTCTTTGATGTCTTTAGCGGTTGGTCGGAAACCCAAACCGAATGAATCCTTCTTCTCCACAATTTCCACTGGTTTCAGAATTCCTTGTAAATCGCGTCCCAGCCCTTTGTCAAACTCATATCCTCCGCGAATCATTTCCTTAGCCATCATGACACTGGCCTTTGACAGAGCTCGTTCCTCTTTTGTTATCCAACTTACGGAGACGATATCAGCTGTGTTATGAGGGGTCACTGTGGCGTTTCGGCTGCCATCTTCTTCGGACCCAGAATCAGCAATTACGAAGCAATCCTCCTCGGCAAAGATAGTTATCAACTTGTCATTTAGTATGAATTTTAACAATTGATGCAATGAAGAATGCACAGCCCCGACTTATGAATCCACGGCCTTCCAAGCAAAACATTGTAAACACTAGGAAAGTGCATAACTTGGCAGGTTATTTGAAACTATGCGGGCCCCATCTCGATCACTAAATCCACTTCTCCTATTGGTTCCCTTTGTGCTCCATCAAAACCTCGAACTATGGTCCCTGAAGACCTCAGCTTGATATCTTGCAACCCTAGCTTTTCCAAGGTACTCCAAGGACAGATATTAAGCGCAGATCCGTTGTCAATCAACGCCTTTGGTAGCATTTTCCCATTGCACCTCATAGCTATGTACAGAGCCTTGTTATGTCCAATACCTTCTGCTGGTAATTCATCATCGGAGAAAGTGATTTGCTTTGTAGATAATACATTCCCAACTATATATGAGAAATTAGCAACCGAAATGTCTTTAGGGATTTGAGCTTTAGTCAACACTTCGAGCAACGCATCCCTATGCATATCTGAAGAAAAAAACAGATCCAACATGGATATTTGGGCGGGCGATTTGCTTAGCTTCTCGACTACGTTATATTCGCTTCTTTGCAGCCTTTTAAGAAAATCCAAGGCTTCCTTCTCAGTAATTGCTGGTTTAGCGGGCAGCTCAGGACTGTTTGTTTGAATCGGGACGGTAGCTCCAAACGGACTTGCAATTCTCCCTGATCTAGTGACCACTGACACCTCCTCTTTGGCAACTGGCTTTCCTCCAATTTGTATGACAGATTCATTGTAATTCCATGGCACTCGTTGCAAACTTAGAACAGGCGCCTGCTATGGGAATTCGATGACCACTGGCTCCAAAGCCTCGCTCTCAGCTGGAGTGAGATCCAAAGTAAATGGTCTTTTGTTCTCCTCAAATGGCACCTCTATTATAAATGGTTGGTCTGTGACCCCAAACACCTCAGCTTCCCTTGCTAATTTTTGGGCTAGTTCGTCATACTCTGCGTCGTCCAGAATGACCCCAATGGTATTAGCATGTTCCGGCAAGGGGTTCCTATTTATATTCGGCCCTTGTGCCTCCCTTTTCCTAATTACAATCTCTCCAGCTTCAATCATATCTTGAACTTTATGCTTAAGAGCCTTGCAATCCAAAGTTGAATGTCCGGGTGCCCCTGAATGATAAGCACAGACAGCTTGTGGGTTATACCACGCGGGCATGCCATATGGATAGGTAGGAGGGGGTACCATACCAATTTTCCCGGCAGCCTTCAACTGGTCATACAATTGGTCCAGAGGCCTGCCTAAATTGGTAAATGTACGGCTAGGGGGTCGGTTGTAAGGTTCAGGAGGTTGAGGGTGGCTGTAAACAAGTCTATTTGGGGGAGGAAACCTTGGGTTATATGGAGGGCGAGGTCGGTTTTAGGGCGGATTTGGTTGAGAAATTTGAAAAGAAGCTAAAGGTGGGTTAGGATAGCTTGGGCGAGGTCGAGGGTGGTGGATATTGGTAGTATATACATGGTGCGGGTTTGAATAATAAGGGTAATGTGGTTGATAGGTTGGATTGTGTTGGTATCGGGGTTTGGGCGAAGGGTTCTGGTTCCAGATAAAAGTTGCATCCCTCTCTTTCTTTTTAAACTGCGGTTTCTTTCCACTGCTCCCTTGCCCTTGCAAAGCTTCTACTTGCGATTTTAAGGCAGAGACGTTAACAATTTTCCCGATTCTCACAAAATCATCATACTTTTCGAGTTTATTCACAATCGCAGCAAATGAACATCCGGTCATACGGAAGATTTCTTCAAAGTGTGGAGGATCATGCGCCTTTATAAAAGTGCGAATAATTTCATCTTCGGTCATCGGAGGTTCAACCTTGGCAGCTATCTTTCTCCATCTTTTTGCGTATGTCTTGTGATCTTCAGATGGTCGCCTCTTTGCGTCTTCCAAAGTAGTTCTGGTCGGTGCTAGCCCGCAATTATATTCGTATTGTCTGATGAAGGCGTTGGATAGATCAAACCAATTCTTCACCTCCTCTGGCTTTAAGTTGGAATACCAATCGAGGGCGTCTCCCTCTAGACTCTCTAGAAATAACCTTAATGGTAAGTTTTCGTCATCCACCGGTCTGCCCAACTTGTTGGCAAACAAACGCAAGTGTGTCTTAGGGTTGCCCGTACCATCATATTTATTGAATTTCGGAGTCTTGAACCCCACGGGCAGCTGTACATTTGGAAACAGGCACAGATCATCGTAGTCTAGCACCCCTTGTTTGCTTAAACCTTGGCTTTTCTTGATGAACTCATCGAAACGATCCAACCTCTTGAGTAGCTTCATATCCATCGGGGCAGACGACTCTCCCACTTCTGGCTTGGTTTGAACAATATGCTCTGGCACAACAGGCTCTGCGGTAGTCTGATAAAAAGCTTGTGGATCCAGAGGCATGTTTGGACCACCTTGAGGCTGAAATCCTTGCCCATAGGAAGGATAGAACGGAGGATTTTGAGTATAAGTATACTGCGGGTTAAAAACTCCCTCAAAAGTGGTTTGAATTGGAGGAATGACAAATGGTTCGGATTCCGGTTGTTTGGCGGGCACAGGCTCAGGCTGCACTCCGCTACTAATGAGCTCGTCGATCAATTTCTTTTGGGCGGCCATTTCAGATGCCATTTCCCCAAATTTAGTGAGTAATTCAGTCAACTGAACCCCGGAACTTGTGGCTTTCGGCTGGGTAGTTGTAGCGATCTTATTAGACGATTCTGGCTGAGTACTCATGTCTACACGATTCCTTTGGGCTTTACTTCGGGATCGCGTAATAATGGGGCTTTTCCGAGAAGCTATTTTGAAACTTTACCTGAGGATGCAAAAGACATCTTTAGATAAACCAATCGTTACTAGATTTCTGCAACTTATTCAAAAAAGAAAAGGAAAAAGACATGAGTTAGTAATTGTTCAAACAATTCAGATGCATGTCCTATAGGGGGACCCTTTTTGTGCCAAGGGTAGGCCTAGCATGATGCAAGCCTTCGGGGTAAAATCCCATTTCCAAACCTGTAAGTGAATTTAGAACTTTGAAATGGAAAACTTCTCAAAAAATATAGAAGAGTTCAATCTTTCTTTACAACCTCGTCAATGGTCTTAGTAACCATATTTACAAAATCCCTATGTCTCAAGAGACTTGTACTTTGTGACTCTCTAGAGCTTCCTAAACTGAGCCTAATTCTATCAAGGGCGTCTATGGTTTCCTCTAGTTTCTCATTCTTCTTCTTCTCCCTCCTCAACTGTACTTGGGTATCTTCTAAAACCTTGTTGGCCATTATAAGTTGGGTTTGAGATTTCCCTAATTCTTTCCTTAGCTTCTCCATTTGTTCTTCGGGACTGGCTGATGCTGATTGTTGCCTTGCCCTATCGTGTTCCACCCTTTGTTTGGTCCATTCGCTGTACCCAGGTATAACTGCAGGTGCCATCTTGTTTACCAATTCCAACTGCAAATTCTCAAGACCTTGCAAATTTCCCCAAGCCTCTAATACCATGCTTTGACTCTCGGTCACCGTACCCAATCTGAGATCTTCAACCCCTTGTACCATAGGAATGCTTTGCGGGTAACCAAACTGTCTCATAACCCTTTGTGGAATATAGGCGACTAGACCATTAACTCCAGCTAGAGGGATGAAGTCATGTTGAGTGGTCCTAAAAGCTGGGTCCCTAACCTTGGTCCAATCTAGAACCCACTGCACTTTTTCTGGTGTCAAATTGTTGAACTCCTCAATAAACTGGCTTGACGACATCACGCGGTAGTAGCAGCTGACTCTCTCTCGATGTGAATCGATCCAATTCTCAACTGGGAGACAAGAACCCAAAGGGTTAAGTGATCACTTCACCAAATGTTCCATGATCCACATTTGAAGTAGCAAATTTGAAGCATAGAAGAAACCCCCTTTCCTTTGGCAATTGGTAAGGGCTGAGAAGATGTCCGCTATGACAACGGGTATCAAAATTGGTGTTGTTCCACGAATTCCTAAAAAGAGACCTTGAATCATGTTGATTGTTGTAAATGTCATCTTTTCATGCCTTTGAGGGAATAGCAATAAGTTGATCAAAACCAAACCAAAAGCTTGCACACGCTTCTCTTCCCATTGCCCCCTTGTTATAAAGAAATCGATCTGATGGCGCTCAAAGGACTCCTTTTCCCCAAACCGGTCATATAAAAACCTCAGTAGACAAGATCTAGCGTCGAGGTGTTGGTCTAAACTATTGTTCCTCAATCCCAAAAATCTACAAAACTGCTCTCTCATTCCCCCGCTCGGGTATATCATAGGACTGCCTTTTCCCGATACTTGCAATAATCCCTCTAACTCTTCTAGGGTTGGGGTGAGTTCGCACATTCCAAACCGAAAAACTGAGGCATCCGGATCCCAATAATTGATCAGTACTTGGATAGCAGACACGTTGGGTATTATGTCGACAAGGCTTGGTAGATGCCCCACATATTGGAATAGCCCCCCAATCTCATAAGATAGATTATTCTTCCACTGATTCAGCTCTCGGGGGACTTGGTTGAGCATTCGACACTGCCTCATCTGGATGAGGAATTCACTTAGATACCGTTACCTTGGGATTTTACCCCTTAGGTTATTTTGCAAAAAGGGTAAACGTGCAGATCCCAAAAATAGGGTTAAATACCCATGGGATTGTAGGGTTGGTTTATCCCTAATGATGGAATTGCCTAAATGGCGTTCCTTCTAAGGTTTAATGCATGATGCCATTTATTAAAGCGATGTAAATATGTGACAAATATGGCCTAAAGGACATGAATAATGCATCGGGGGGAAAAGGTCTAAAAAATGAAATGTACTTATTGAAAATTAAGTATAATGACTGAAATTTAAACATGTGAGTTATTTAGTGGGTAAGTCACTAAAAGAGTGCCAAAGAGGCCTCTTATTGCTAAGGCACATGAATGCAAGCCAAGAAAACAATGAAAATGGTTAGTGCAATTGATAGTACACATAACATGTTGGGAGCAATTAAGAAAAGAAATACAATAAAAGCAAGTAAAAGGGGTGGAACTCCTTCCCTCGTGCCTAATGTGCTTAAAAATGGTGAGGCTAACTCTAACCTAGGAAAATTCTAATATGGATGCATGAGGCTGGGGCTCACTAATGCAATTAGACTCGATAAGGTTCAAAAGGTCCGCAAGCCTTCTGACCTAAGGGAATGGGTCATCAATCCCAAGACCCTCGGTTGGTGGCTCGAGCGATCCCCTAGGTACTGCTATGGGCGCAGAGCACACCATCCACATACCTAGAGAAATCATTCCTAGTCCTACAAGGCGGTGTGGGAAAGAGCCCACGAAAATAAAATAAAATGGTATAACAGTAAATAAACGTGCACGTATGAAGTGTTCCCTATTTTGAGGAAAAGGGTTGAGAACCAACGCAAGGCTCTAAAGGTGACACACCCCCCCCAAATGAAATGCAAAGCGCGAGATAAAATAAGTAAAACATACATCCAAGCAACCAATCATACATACGTGAGTGAGGGAGTAGTTTGATACGCGCGCGAGGCGAAAGGTCCTAAAATGAAAAATGCAACCCTAATATCCAAATGCTACGCATAACAAGGGTAGAAAACGGAAAAGAATAGCTAAATCAAATGCTTGCACCACTTAGGAGGTCCCCAGTGGAGTCGCCAAGTTGTCGCGCCCCACTTTTTGAATGGTGTGAGAGTAGTGTGTAGGATATGTATGTGAACGTGTGTGAAAGTGAAAATAAAAGACCGTGGGATTGTGAAATGCGACGGTTTGGCCAAACAAAGGGTTTTAGATAGAAAAGGAGCCGCCACTTGGTATAGAGTTAGGGTGTATCAAGTCACCCAAAAAGTGATTTTCGGAAAAGAAAAGTAAACAAACCCTTTTTAAAGAATTTTTAGGTCTACGTAACCAAAGAAAGGGATCGGGGGTCACATTTGATAAGGGAGAAGGAAAAGGCAAAGCCTAAGGCACTCCCTTACCCTAGCCAAAGCTAGTTGCATGACTTAGCCCTTCTTTTCTTAATTCTTCTATCCAAAATATGTGTTGCATATTGGATGTGACTAATGGATATGAAAAAGAAAAATGCAATCCTAAATCTAAATGTCTCTTATGAGGCTTTTGGTCCCAATCACATTGAGTTGTGATGGCCAATAAGGAAAACTCTCATAGAGATCGCAAGTAACGCAAATGAAGACCCAAATATGAGTGCAAGTGTGAAATGTAAGAAGAGTGCATGTGTGCAAGTGTAAGAAAAGTGCATGTGTGCCAATTGAGAAAATAAAGGTGTATGTGTGCTAGTGGATGAAAATATAATAGTAGATACATATAAGTGCAATTGGGTGCAATTTGTGAGGTAGAAAATAAATGATAAAAGAAGAAAAATGTGCAAACATGGCATGTGGATTGAGAAAAATATAAGTAGTGAGAAAATGTGGATGAAAGAGTGAGAAAGTGATGTGATAAGAATGAGAGTGCATGAACCTAGAGGAATGCATCAAGTCGGGTACGGGAATGACTCCTAATTTCACGACTTTAATTTTCCCTTTGATTAGAAGGAAGAACTAGCGTGCTAAGGTTATTTTGTAGCCACACTCGCTCATTTCCCTTATCGAAAGGGGACTCTCAAGCAAATGTACCCTATAACTAGCATGAGGATGCAAAAACCTAAAAATGAAGGGGAAAGGGTTGGAGGGTCATGCCAAATGCTAAAAAACTAAGAAAAATGCGTGAAATGTAGTGAAACATGCAAGTATGTACTAACAAGAGGGGACGGCCTATTGGGTCTAGCATTGGACTAGCCCTTTTTATGAATTCTTACTAGCGTTGGACTAGTGGAATACGGAACAATGAGCCACAACTAGCGTTGGACTAGTGTGTGGACGTGCATTCATCCATCAAGTTCATCCATGACTATAGAAAGCAAGTAGGCATGCCAATCACCTATAAACACGTAGCACATAACACTCAGCATGCTCGACTAAATGCAAAAGCCTAATAAAGCAAATTAACACATAGCAACAAAAGCAAGCAATCAATCTAATGAACCTATCACATTTGCTAACTAAAACAAAAAGGGGAAGGGGAAAAATGGACAAAAATGCTCTCCAAACCCTATCTATTACAAGCCAGGAGGTGTACACATACCCCATAAAGAATAACTTGATAAAAACAAAAACAAATGAATAAATGAAAGGAATTAAGGAAAGGCAAGGAAAGCAAAGTAGACATGCAATTCTCACTTAGCACGTTGGATCACATAGGAGAGACAAAAAAGGGATAAAAGAAGTTATACCTCCCCCGTTTGTGATGCTAATAAAGTGAACAAGATTTAACTTGGGCTAGAGTCCCCAAAGAAAGGGATAATTTGGGCTAAAACCATCAAAGCAAAGGATTAATGCACCAATTTAATGATAAAATGTAAATAAGCCAATTTGAATCCATCAAATCATCGAATCCTTCTTCAATTGCAACTTAAAAAAAGTGATCGACTAATGCATAATTTCCAAGTAAAAGTGAATCATTGATCAAACTTCTTAAATAGAAAAATGACTAAGGACCCAATAGCAACCATTAATCAATCAATCAAGGCCAATTAAGACATTTTAGGAACTTCAAGGGTCCAAAAGCAAAGAAAATGTCAAATAATGATTGAAATTGCAATTACTTTAGGACCTAATCGCAAGAAAATGGAACATAGTTGGGCCTTTGTAGCATTGCTTAACAAACTAGGGGTCAAGGTGCAATTTTTGAAAGCCATTTGCATGCAATTTCCATGAAACTACAAAGGAACATGCAAACATGCTTCTTCAACAACAAACTTTCAGCATTGCTGAAGTATTCTTCTACAATTTCCAGCCGCTGCTCCCTTTCATTTCATTACCTCAAGCAACCAACATTTTGATATCCCAAGCAACTAATACACCACAATCACTAAGCATTCATCTCATTTCTCACCATGAGACCCTTGCGTTTAAGCACCAGAAATGTATACAAAAGATCATGCAAACATCCAACAATAAAGCTGTACAATTTTCAGCTACGATTAGCTACACTAGTGGTGTTCATCCGATGTGATTTTCTCATCTAAACTCAGCTAATATCTCAAACCGACATCAAAGTCTCGGTCCCAAACAACGAACTTACCAAAAATTCAACGTCCAAACAAACCAAGAAAGAAAAGAAAAATTTAGAACGGGAGCATGTAATTCTGTAAATTTTCTGCTATTGCTGTCATGAACAAACGAATCATCATTTTTGATCCAAAACACAAGCACAATCCATCTAACGTGAACCGAACATTTAATAAAAGAAAATCAGCAACAAATGGCCAAGCACCGAATCTGAATATGCATTGGTTTCTATGTCCCCAACAAGAAGGTTCTAAACACAGCTTTGATATTGAGCCATAAGACTATGACGAAACGCAGGAGAAAGAACATGGAAACTGCAAAAACTCAAGCTTCTTCTGAAATTCTGGTTTGAAAAACTCTTGCAAAGAAAACCATTTCAATCACTCACCCATTACCCAACACTGACCCAAAGTAATAGAAAGGAGAAATGCAACCCCAGAAATGGCAAGCAAACCCAAAAGTTCGAGCAAACCCAGATCATGAAAATAAATAAGATACTAAGAACAGAACTTGCAACCCACGAGCTACACTTATTCAAATTCCTGGAAGAAAGAAAACACGAAAAGCTAACAGCTTTTTGGTTCATAAGTTTCTAATCACAGACATTGAAAACCCAGCTATTGAGGTTATAATCTCTCCACCAAGCTACGACCAACCGAAAACAATGCATTCTGAAGACCGAGATGCCAGCCATGCTAACAAACAAGAAACCCAAGTTCCAGTTTTAGAAGAAACAAACAAGAGAAGGGTTTAAAACTACCTCTTTTGCTGCCTTTGGAGTCGAACCACCGTGGGTATGTTTGAATGAGCGGGATTCACCAAACCCAGATCGCAAGCTTCGATAAAGGGCTGTAAAGCTCTGGGCTTTCGGTCTGAAACCTGTCTCCTTTCTTTGTTTCTCCTCTGCCGTTCTCTTTCCTCTCAAGCTCACGGCTTTCCTAGCTTTTCTTCTTTCTTTTCCTCCTTCAGATCCCTACTGTCCAGCCCAAGCTCTCCCTCTAGCCCTCTCGGTTTCTTTCTTTTTGCCGTCACTCTCTCTCGGCCTTTCCCTTCCAATTTTCCAGCCGTCCGTCCCCCCCTTCTGGTCTCTCCCTCTCTCGGTTTTTCTCCTGCGCAGCCGTCAATCGATGCCCCCCTTTCTTGAACCCTTAGCCTCTTCTTTTATATCCCATCCAAACCCCTTAACCCTTATCTCAATGACTCTAAAACAACCTCAGCTCCTCCCCTTATTGTTAGCCGTAGGATTTGCCAGAAAATGGTATATGTTTTCACGCTGCTGCATG
Source organism: Coffea arabica (assembly GCF_036785885.1). NCBI lineage: Eukaryota > Viridiplantae > Streptophyta > Magnoliopsida > Gentianales > Rubiaceae > Coffea > Coffea arabica. The sequence goes on from NC_092330.1 coordinate 25,532,796, forward strand.
CGGCTCTCTTTTTTTTTTTTTTTTTTAACATCTAAACAACCTGAAACCCGCGTGCGGGTTTTCTCCTTTTTTTTTTTTCTTTTTTCTTTCTTTCTTTTTTTTTAATAAGTAAAAAAAACAACAACAATTTAAGTAAATCATTTAACAACAATTTAAATCATTTTCATTTTCATCATTTTTCTCTTTTTTTTCAAGAAAACATTGAATTTAAAAAAATCAACTAAATCATATTTTTTGAATGCTTTTCCTTTTTTCTTTTTCTTTTTTTCTCTTTTTTTTTCTTTTCGAGAAATTCTATGCTAAAAACTTACAAATAAAAATAATAAAATGAAAACTAAAAAACTAAAAACTAAAAAGTGAATAAAACTAACACGACAAATGAAAATTAAGACAAAATAGTAAATGCAAATTACACTAAAATTTTGGTGTCTACATTAATCACTAGAATTGTAAAACCCCTCATATTTTTTTAAAATTTCTTTTAATTGGAAAGTATTACTTTATAATAGTCTCACTACCCAATCACCTCACAATAAGTGCAAATGAATATAGAAGTAAGGGTTTCCTTTTCGTTTTGAAGTTAGCGCGAATTCGGGTTTTACGCCTATCCGTGGTGTGACTATCTGGTACGGAGTGTGGATCAAATTTGGTGATTAAGAGTGAGTTTTAGATGATATTAAGTGTGTGATTGGAAGTGAGAATAATAAGTGAAAGAATTATAAGTGAAAACCCTAGTATGCGTGATTTAAGAAACATCGGGTTGAACCGACGGGTACCGTTTGTTACCGATTTAGTGCACCACTTGACCACCATTTTCTTTCCATAAAATAACCTTGATATTAGTGCAAAATATCAGCCCTTAATCCAGCTTAAGATGGCCGAAAATATTGACCAAGAAAAGGGAACAAAAAAGGAAAAATTAAGGTTGAATCTTATGGTGACACTTGGCGGTCATCCACCTAACTTTGACCCAAACCAATTACCATCTTATAAACCTTCTTGAAGCTTCATTTTCTCCTCCATTCCAGCCTCATGGTCGTGGGTTTGAGAGAAAAAAAAAAGAGGAAGACAAACTAGCAACTTCACCTTGAATCCAACTTAGTTGAGTGAAAATCCAAAATCCAAACCGATTAAACTTTCATTTTAGTGCTTAGATAGTTGTGTATGGTAAAAGTTTGGGAAGAAAGTGTTTAGTTTCTCACCTACAAGGAGCTTTTGGAAGGTACCATGGCTGCCTATCCCTTTACTCTTCATTAATCTTGTTTAAGTTTGGATAGAAACTCATTCTTGGTTTATGACGGTAAATTTGCCAGGTGGGAATGATATGTGGAATATGGAGTTAGGGTTTACATTTTCAGCCTTGCTTATGGTTATTCATTTAGTAATGGATGTTATAGTGTTAGTAATTGTTGGCTTTGATGCTTGAATGCTTACTAGATATGAAATTCTAAAGAAAAATCTCAAATTCCAGGTTTAAGTTTTCATATTCCCCTATTCTGCCTGATTCTAGTTCACCATGTTAGAGGCCAAATTAGGCTTATTCTAAAATATAAAAGTTGTAGAGAATGATGTTTTATACTTTCTTGTAAAATTTCAGCTCAATCTGAGTACTATAGCATGTGAAACGATAAAAATACCACCTTCGATTTTGCTCCTTCTACCCGTGACTGACCTGAGGTAGCTTTCGATGACTGAGTAGCTCCTTTCGCTTCTCGAGACTGAACCGGACAACTGGGGAGCCGGTGCTCCGCACTCCAGCAGCGTAAGCACTTGTTCTGCTTCCTCCAACAGTCATCCTCCGTCTGGTTTGGTTTCCCACAGAAGCTACACGGCCCACGAGAAACGGTGGCTGAACTCCCTTGTGAGATGCTCCTCTGCTGGCCTCGTCCCGTTTGGCCACCTCGGAGTGGAGTCCCTCTTGCCGTACCCGAAAACCGTCCCCCTCCAGCTCTCCTTCCAAATTTGGGAGGGGTACTCTTATCCCCTTGAGTTGAGCTACTTCTAGAAGCTCCACATTTTCTATTTTGAAAATTCCTCACTCGAAGCCTTGCGTTTTCAGCTCGTAAGGCTTTCTCAACTGCATCACTAAAGGTGGTAATTTGAGCCACGGCTAGGTCCTTTTGAATTTCTACGTTGAGCCTCTGAAGAAAACGTCTCACCCTTCTTTGCTCTATCAGAATGAGTTCAGGGGCAAACTTGGACAGTCGTGTGAATTGGCTCTCATATTCGGCCACCGATTGAGTGCCTTGGCGTAGACGAATAAATTTGTCTTCCTTTTTCTCTTGGACCAAAGGCGGAAAGTATTTGGCATTGAATTTCCTTACAAAATTCACCCATGTCCTTGGCATCTGTTCTCTCTCCCACTTGGTCCGAATAATGTTCCACTAAGAGCGAACGGCCCCTTCTAATTGAAAGACCGCAAAAGTAACTTGCATTTCTTCCAAGTAGCGTAAGGCGGCAAAAATATCTATCATCTTCTCCAGCCACTATTCGGCCATGTCCGGATCGGGCCCTCCAAGAAACTTTGGTGGAGAGAATTTTTGAAACCGTTCGAGAGCTCGATCTTCGCTCTCGACGTGATTTCCAGGGTTTCCGGGGTTACCAACTGGTGGATTAGGGTTGGGGCCCTGTTGTTGCACCACTTGGGCTAGAAGATTGGTCATTCGCTGGATAGCAGCGGCTACCTGAATATTGGGGTCGATTTGGGGTTTAGGATTTGGTTCGGGCATAGCAGTCCCTGCACCCCGTTCAGTTGTGGGTTGCCTACCCCCACTTCCATGTCCTTGGCCACTACGAGTGCCTTCCATCAATCTAGGTCAATCTAGGATCGAGGCACAATTATAGCATTAGATAAGCAGTTAACCCTTCACAGATAATAAGCGCAGACAATTACTCCAATACCACATAAAAGATAGAAACACATAGAACATACATTCATATAACACAGAGCAGTCATACAGTAGTTTAGTCACACATAACAGTCATACAGTAATTCAGTAGAACATGTACAAAAGATCCCTTTAAACAAAGCGGGATTTTCCAAAAGTCACTATCCACCCTAGGAAAAGGCCAAACGGCTAACAACGACCTCTCTTTCCAGGTCCCCTAACCCCGGGTCAAAACACGGCTCAAGGAACTTTAATCTAGCTTCCAACTGAGCCTACGGATTCACCCCCATGACTAGGACTGGGCGTGACTCCTTCTCCAGGTGCCCCAACACCCAAAGCCTCCACTACATGCAACTGCTCTCGAAGAGCATTCACACGCTCTTGCTCCATGACTAAATAGTCTTGGAGCTCCGCAATTCGGTCGGCTTGCATCCTAAGGACGCCTCTCAGTCTAAGGATCTCAGTGTGATCCTGAGCGGCTGCGTGTCGGAGTCTACTCCTCTCCTCTAGCACCACTACAACCATGTGATCGGCATAGGAGTACCTCTGGCAACGGGTACAACGTCGAGTACAACTAAAAGTGTACCATAACCGGATTGGACCTCCAGGTCTCTCCTGGTAGTCGATAACGCGATAACATCTTCGCGGCGGCTCACCTCCGCTCCCACCAGCTCCGTCCATACCTATAAAAGAGTCATGAGTGATCACTCAGACAATACAATAAAACTAAAGCGTTTTCTAGCACTATATTCACCAAATCTCAAAATCAAGTCCTAGTTTGCCCAGATTAACTCAAACCTAGGCTCTGATACCAACTGTGACGGCCCAATTTTCCCCTAAGACGAACCAAAGGGGTCAACGGACTGCCTGCCCAACTTTCGCCAGGATTGCGAAACCGAAACAGACAAAACGCACCTAACTCACGAGAGAAAATTCACTAAAACGAGCGGTCAATCATTATTACATCGCTCTTCTTCCAAATTTGTCACTATGAATGAAAGTATAGCGCTCGAGCACTCAAATTGGTCATGAAAACGAAAAACGAAAATTTGCCGCGGATGAATAGTACTGGCCACGTCACTATCCGGCCGGATTCTTGGCCGGATATGAGGCAGTGGCCAAAACCAAAGGGGTCGAAATCCCCCTGTCAATCCGGCCGGTAATGCGGCCAAACACTGGCCGGATTGCCCTGGCCGGATTGCCCTGGCCGGATTGCGGCTAGAGGCTAAAACCAAATTTTTTTCCTTTTCCCCTGCATATCCGGCCAGAAGTTGGCCGGATTCTTGAACAGTAACCTCGTTAACATTTTCCTTCTTTGCTCGAATTCGGTACTGGTCTCAAATCAAGTCAAACACATAGAGCAGTTAATCCCCAACTCAATGTATACATGTCATATACATATGAGGAAATATAAATATTAATCCCACATTTACATTATACAACTCAAAAGATACTTGAATTCATATATATCAAGGTTTTTCCAAATATTCGAGGAGCGATTCAAAAACAAAAGGCCTAACTAGCTCAACTCATTTTCTCAAAACTTGGTTCAGAAAGTATCCCTGTAAGGAAAACAAAACGACGGGGGTGAGCTTACGCTCGTGAGGTACCAAAACTCATAAGCACAATATGCATGGCCAGCAAACACACAAATGCTTTTATCATATCAACCACATATCAAAGGATACAGTCGGCCCTCAAGGGCCGATTTCCAATTGCCGTACTTGATCGTACCCGTTGACACTCCGTCAACCGTTGATGATGAAACAAGACCGTAGACCCCTCTTTACACCATTTCCTTCCACCGTTCCCCCCTTACTGGGCCCGAACACCTCACAGTTACAAAAGGTAATACTCGAGTATACCATATGGTCGAGGAGTTAACACTCCACTCAACTAACAGTGACCCGAAGGTTCGTTATCGATTTGCCCAAGCCCTTGCCGGCACGACTCGAATAACAACCTAAGGGAATGAGCTCAGATTTCACAGTAATAATCGGGCATAGCCCTATCAGATGTCAAATCATGCACATATACCATTTCACAGTCAAACAGTAACAGTAATACAATTAAGTGATCGAGAGCGATAAAATACACTCTCGTCCCATTCAAGTCATTCAAGTCACATAACAAGTATAATCGACCATACAATGATACACTCACTGAAGCAATTAAGCAATTCACACGTTCGCATCAGACGTAGGCCCCGGATCACCAGTACGACCTAAAACAAACAAGAAAAGCATGTTTGAGACTCACTCACGAGTCAACATATTAACATTAAATTACTAGTATAGGATACCCGAAAGTAAAATGGGGTGACAATAGTGTGGAACGTGAACAACTCCAAGATTCTTCCATTTCTAGTCAAATCCCTATCAATTCAAGACCACCCACATTTCTTATCAATTGGGCAGCACTTCCCCATAATTTCTTCACATTTCCAAGCTAACCATCAAGACCCAACTCATACAAATACTACTACATGTTATAAGCTAGTCCATTCACCTCATTTAAATCACAATACCCTCAAGTATACATTAATTGCTAGTATAAAAGCCATGCATAGAAAAACCCCAAATTTCATAACCCTAAAACTGAAATTTCCTACAAAAGCGGAAATTTTCCGCAATCAACCACCATTAACACATAGAGGCTCTAAATTATCCAATCTAAGACTATCATACCTTAGCTAACTACAATAAACTATATAAAACAGAAAAATTCCCAATAAATAGCAAAATTAGACAACCCAACCATAATTCATAAAATACTCCATAAATTTGCATCTTTAACTACTAACACCTACTAATTTCACATCATAACCAACAAAGAAACAATTTCTTAACCACTCACCTTACAAACACTAGAGACAAGATAGCTTAGGCTCTTCCCTCTCCAAACAACTCCACCAAGCACTTCAATCCTTCCTAACAAGTAAGTTTTATGGAGAAATTTGGGAAATTAATGGTTGGATTTCAAGATTTGGGCAAGAAAAGGAAACAAAAGTTGAAGAGCTCTCTCTCTTTTCTCTCCAAAGTTGGCCGCCCAAAAGGATGAAAATGGAGAGGAAATTTGGTCAAAAATTGATTTAGTAAAGGTATGAAGACTAGTCAAAATTCTAGCTTCCAATAGAATTGAAACATGTGGCACTTCTCAAGCTTATCTTACTTCTTTGTCTTACCCACATAATTAACTAGCTAATCTCTAATTAGCTCACAATACAAGGTAATAAAATCTCCGTATAGAAATTTTTCCCCAAACCACATTACTGTACCAATCGTACTAGTGGGTCCCACATCCACTGTACGCCCCTATTACTACAGAAAATGACTTGTTTCAGGAAAATGATTTAAAATTCATATTTTCTCATAAAAATCCCCAGAAAATACACATAGTAAGGAAAACACTAAAATTAAGCCCAAAAGCCTAACATAAATGCCTATGAAATAAGAAAATTTTCGGGGTCTTACACAAGCGACCCACTGAACCCTTAGGGTACGCCCTAGAGGGAGGTAGGGCCGTCACAACGGTAAAAATTTATCATTTTAGTGGGTCGAATGTGTGATAGCCCCACCTTCCCCTAAGGCGAACCAAAGGGTTCGGCGGACCGCCTGCCCAGCTCTCGCCGGGACTATAGATCGGGGACGAGCGTAAACCCTACCACCCGCTCAAAAGAACTTCGAGAAGATAACATTCACTGTCCGAAACCCAAACAAGCACCACAACTTTAGATAACCCTAGAAAAGAACATTTCCAAACTAAATCAACTTAGGAACATGGTTAAACACTTTTATATACACATGGTTGCAAATTTACAATTCAAAAGGGAATTGTTTGGTTAAAATACATATAAGGTTTTCCAACTATCGAGGAGCTATACAAAAGAATAATAAAACTAGCTCAACTCATACTTCAAAACATCATAGTCTTCAAAAGGTGATATCCTGTAAGGAAAACAAGGATAATGAAACGGGGTGAGCTAGAAGCTCAATGAGGTACCAAAACTATAACAGTAGAAATCATGAGAAAACACTTATAGGACACATATCCGCATCAAGTAAAAGAAATGAACAAACATCACAATTTAAAGGATACAGGTGGCTCTCAGGAGCCAAATCCCCGTTGCAATACTTGATCCAGCCTTGTTGACCCTCCGTTAACGTTCAAATAAAGGAACCAGTCCAGTAGATCACCACTTTAATGCCAAAATCCCGTTCACCAAACATACCCCTTACCGGGCCCGAACGCCAAACAAGAATGAAAGTGATAATACTCGAGTATACCAGAATCAAGAGTCTCAATACTCAAAGATTCCCTAGAAACAGGCACTCATGGATCGTCAAATACCTCGACCAAGCCCTTGCTGGCTCGATTTAATTAACTCCCCATGAGGTTGAGCTCAGGTTTAACAAGAAGGTCGTTGGACACACTTCCAAACGCCCTTATAACAAGTGCAAGTAACAGGTTCAAGTTCATAACAAGTACAAGTAATAGATTCCAGTTTGTTCAATACAGGCAAGAGAACGAGTGTGATAAAGTACACCCTCGTCTCATACAAGATAAACAGTCAGGAAAGACATTCAAATAGCAATTTCCAAGTACAGATAACCAGTTGAGCAATAATTCAGGGGAGTGGTACACTCACCTGATCAAACAAGGATAATTTCAAAAGTTTCCTTCCCAAGTCTGGCTTTACTCGCCGGCACCTCCTAGAACAGTCAAGGCAAACACTTAAGACTAGACTTCAAAACCTAATAAGTGGAATTCGCAAGTAAAACTCGATTACAAGTCAGGTGCCTATCCAAATGAACCATTAATGTAAAGCGAAGAGGTGACTTTGGAGTGTAAAGATAACGATTAGTCCTAACGGCATGAACAACTTCAAAACCCTACCTACAATGACTGACCAACTCCAAATTTGAAGTAGAAAATGAAAGTAAGATCGATACTAGGAAAACAGGATTTTCCAGTTTCGCGCAACCCTATATGAAAAATCATATCTCAAGTTTTGTAAGTCCAAAATTAGTAAAAGTTATACCGTTAGAAAATACATTCAAAGTTCTATAACTTTCAAAGGAACACCTTCATAAGATTCAGAACGCAAGTCAGTCAAATTCAAGCCTTAAGTTGCTGCTTTATCCAGTGAAAGACAGAACAGGTACAATATTTCATTCAAATTTGAAAAATCACCAGAAATTGTACAGATAGAAACAGGGTCTGAAATTTACATGGTTTATAGATCTATCAATCAAATTTAAAAGGCAACAAACGGAACTCAATTCCGACATTCCTACATCAAGATATAGCAAATTTCCCGAGACTGTGCAGAAGCTCCGCGAAAATTTTGACAGCATTTCCCTTGTCTTTCTTTACTTTCCAACCAAACCTCAACACCCACAAATCACAAGCTATCAAACACCTTTAATTAGAGCCACAATAAGGCTTGAATACGAGTCATAAACCGAATCCACATATCACTGGAGTAAAATCATATGGAACGTATAAGTTCAAAATCAAACTAGGACATATGCGGAAACGAAGTTTAGGTTGGAAAACAAAAGGCAGATTTGCCGTTGCTTAGCGGAATTAACACAACTGAAGATATCCTTGTCAAGTTGAGGTGTAATTTAGGCCATTTCGAAGCTAAGGAAAAGGGCTACAATGTTGAAGAAGGCCACTCTGTCCAGTTTGCAGTGCAACTAGGTCAAAAGTTCAGTGTACCAAACCAGAACCGTATAAACAGGTTAACGAACCACATTCTGGTTAAATAACCATAATTCAGGCTACCAAAGTCCAATTCAAGTGATTCTAAAGCCATCCGAAAGCTAAGATACCAGGTTATATTTCTTAAGAAGACATCAACAACCAAATCAGTAGTATTCCCAGTCAAACTACCCAATTACCAAAGCTGATTACCAAGTTCGGACAGAAACAGGGCAGCAGGGGAATTTCAATCTTTTCACAGGCTACGTTCCTCCGATTGGCCTGAAATTTTGCAGGCAACTATACAATATCATTCCCTACAATGTTCATGTTTTAAACCAAGGCTAATTCGGCCTCTAACTAGGGGAAACATTACCAGGCATAAGGGGAAAAAATGGAAACCCTAATCTGGAAATTTCCTTTCAAAGCGGAAATTTTCCGCAAATAGCCACAATTTATGCACTAAGGCTTCATTCTAAACCATTCCCAACCATCATCCATGGCCACACAATATAATCATATGAAAACAGAAAAATCATGAATAAATATAAAACTTCACCAATTTCTATCAAAAATCAGGAAACAACACCTAATATTATCTCTTTAACTCACATAAGGTACCAATTGAACATTATTAGGATCAAAGGGAAGGTTCCTTGGTCACATACCTTGCAAACCCAAGAAAAGACCCAATTTAGCACCTTGGTCCTCCAAACCACTTCACAACCAAGCTTAATACTACTAAACTAAGTGGTTTTATGGAGTAATTTGAAGTTTTATCGGTTAAGTTGTGAGATTGAGCAAGATTGAGTAGAAGAAATTTGATAGCTTTTCTTTCTTTTGCTCTCCAAGAAACTCGGCCAAGAGTGGGAAAAATAAGAGGATTTTTGGCCAATTTTTGGTATTTATTTGGTAAAGGTGGTAAGATAGTCTTGTGGTCAAATTCCAAGTCCAATAGCAAAGTGACATTTGTCCCTCTCTTTAATGCTAGGTTATCCTTTTGTCTCTCCACTCTCATCCATATAACAACCTCTAATTATCTCTTAGCACCTAATAAATTTAATCCGTGTATACGAAACTTAACCCAATTGGCCAAATTTAATCGAACTTACCGCACTAGTGGGTCCCACATCCGGTATATACTCTTAAAAGCTCATGAACTCAATTATACTAGAAAAATAATTTAAAAACTCTATTTGCTCATAAAAATTATCTAGAAAATTGTTTTAATAAAGAAAATGCATTAAAGGCGTGCAAATAAATAAAATAAAGTCTAGAACTTAAGAAAATTTACGGGTTCTCACAGAATGAGATAAAGTACACACTCGCCTTAACATGGTGGATAATTTCATATGAGCAATTATTAGTAACATTTAACACATAAACACGTAAGCAATATGCGGTAATTTCATATGAACATATAATTTACGGTAATCAAGTAATCAAGTAGTCAGGTAATCAAGTAAGTAGGTAATCACGTAGGTAGGTAATCAAGTAGGTTGATAAACGGTTAACAATTTACGGTAAGTAATTACGGTTAATTGGCAGATATTTGCCATTTTAATAGGCCGCCATTGGCCATTTTTCACTTTTACCACTTAAGAGTCGAGGAGATTCACTCCAGCCGACTTATGCAGCCATAGCATAATTAATCATTTAAATACTTCACGTAAATATGCAATTCAAGTATTTCATGTCCAGTAATTCAAGTATACCTTACTTAAATATGCATGAGTGTGCTAATTACTTGACATGTAGCATTTAACACTTAATAATCATGGAATAAGCATGTCATAGACTTATTCAAATTACGTACTCCTATATGGAACACTCACCTAGTCAAAACAAGTGAGTAAGTGCCCAAACAAGTGTTTAGGCATCCTCTCCGAGTCCCTCTTGAAGGTCCCCTTGAGCGCCTGAACAAGTAATAATTAACTTTAGTTAAAATCATGCATTTACCAAGAAGGATGCACACTCAATTAGACTAAATCAAAGTCTTCAAAGAAAGCTTCAATTCTCTCTACTCGAGGTTCAAGAGTGGAGTTTTAAAGTTCAAAGAGAGTCTAACATCGTTCATGAAATCGAGTTCAAAATGTTCAACCTATATCGAGAAAAGAAGTCAAGGTTCTGAAATTGCATTTTCTAAGAAATTGGCAAAATTCAGCTTTGTGTGTCAAATTTAGAAAAATCATATCTTGCACTCAGTAGGTCAAAAAATGGAAAATCTTATACCGTTGAAATCTTGTTTCAAAGTACTAAAAGTTCCTAGAAGACACTTTTTCATGATTCCAATTGGAAGATGTTCGAAATTTGGCCCAAAATTGCTGTTTTGGAAAGTCAAGACAGATTTGGGTTGATTTTCGACAAAGTTTGGAAATTCACCAAAATTCACACAACGTGAACTAGCCTCTGAAATTTGGAACTCAATTAGAGTTACAATCAAAGTTTAAAACAAAATAAATGGAACAAGAATCGAAGTTTTAAATGCCAAGAAATAGCAGCTCAAAGCTGACCAAAAATTCCTCATTGATCAAGAATTTTCAGATTTGAAACATGAATTTTGGGACTTCAGTTGGACATTGAAATAGACTTGGAATGGCACAAAATTTGGTAGTATTACTCTACCATATAAGAGCTATTCCTCTGTCAAATTTCATTTAAAAATCTTTCGGGAAGTCGGTTAACAAAGCCACTAAAGTTCCAAGACCAAGGTAATTCTGCCTTGTACTTTAATTTTGCTTTTTAGAAGCTTTGTTCCCCACAATCAACTTCAATTAATTCAAATATTGAAACTAATGTTCCATAAACATCCATTACATAATTTAGAAGTAATTGACATCAAGGTTTTCGAAATATAACTTCCCAAATTAGATGTGACCATTCGGCTAAGAGAAAAGGAAAATTTTTCAGATTCGAAGAGCAACTTTGGGGCATCATTTGTATATCAAAATGGTCTTAGATTTACACCAAAATTGGTAAAATTCAACTTCCATATGACGACTACTCCTCTACCAAATTTCATTTGAAAATTCACATGGGAAGGTAGTGAACTAAACTACCAAAGTTCAAGAAAATCCCAAGACCAATCTGTCTTTTGCTTCCTTCTTCATTTTCAAACATTTTGCCCAGTGAAAATGATTCAAATCTGGCTCATTTATGAAACAAAGGTCTAAGAAATATCCAAAATACATTTGGTAGGTGATTAACACTAAGAATTTCAAGATCACAATTCCCAATTCAAAAAGAGTCATTCAACTAGCCAAAAAGAAGGTTTTTCATCACTAAGTCAGTTTCGATGTTCAACCACAACTCAATCAATTCAACTTGGAATTAAGTGTGGCTAGTGGCGTTGAAAACTAGATTCATAAAGCTATAATTTCTTAGAAGAAATCATTCGTAAACTCTATCCACAGCTAGCTCATATTTGAGCATCAATTCAAAACGGAAAACAGAGCTCCCAGTGCAGACACGAAACAGGATAGTCATGTTCAAATGATTGGTATGGACTACTCAGGTGGAACCAGGATATGTATTTTATACCGTTGGAAATCTGGAAATGTCTAGTTTCCAGTGCCATAAACGGCACTCGATTTTGACATCGGAGCAAAATATTATAGCCGTTTGAAAAACACTGCCAGAGCAGTTACGGGAAAGTTTTCAGTTTTGCTAGACTTGCGAAATCACCACATTTGGCCAACCAAATCATGAAATTTTTTGATGAAACTTTGTACACAACTTATATTACACATATACATCAGAAACAAGTCATTAGAACCACAAAAAATTGCTCTAAGGGCCACAGTATATACGTGGGGGTAAAAAATGGAAAAATCCTCCCCTTCACTTCCTTTGAGCTTTCCTTCAACAATATAACCTATTTCCACTAGATTAAACACTAATCCAATATCAATATCTCAAAACACAACAAATCAGTCCATCAAGCCATAGTGGGAGTTCATAGAGCCCACACACCAATTTTCCAACATAAATAAAGCTACCCACAAGAAGATATGAACTCATAAGTGCTATATTACGTCCATAAATCAAGATTCAAGGGGTTGATCATCATTACCTCCTTAGATGATTAAGATCAGAAATTTTTGGTCACCTTAAGCCCAAGAAAAACCGTGACATGAAGCTTCCTTCCAAGCTCAAGTGAATCTCCAAGTGGTTTTGTGGTTACTTGCAAAGTGGGAGATGATTTGGAGCAAGAATGAGCAAGATGGATGAAGAGCTTTCTTCTCTTCTTTTCTTTCTTGTGGCTGGTCAGCAGATGCAAGGTGAGAGAGAGGAGGGTTTTAATCAAAATGAAGCTTCCAAGAGAAACTTTAATGTGTGGCTACGATTCGTTCAAAAGTCAACTCTCTCCCGCGCCCGCACGCGCGCGTTTTGTGCTCGATTCCTCTCGAGTTTATTTCACTTGTGCACTATACCTCTAATGCACTTTCATTCATATTATTATTATTATTCACTCTTAATAGTCCAAAAATAAAAGTCTAAAGTCCCTCAATTAAATTGCATGCGCAAAACGCGTACTTCCAATTTTTGCGCTATAAAGCGAAATTTTCAAGAAATTCTTATAACGATAGCTTTACAAACTAATATTTGAATACTTAAGTATAAGAATACCTATTTTAAGACTAATATACAAGTCTCCAATTTCTCAAACTCATTGTACTCTCAAATAGGCTATAGTCTCCGAACGCGTATTCACTATTATCACTTAATGGCTTTCAAAAATTAAATTTCGAAACGAGTCATTTTAAAAATATAAGTGAGTCATAGTTCCATGAAATTGGGTCTAAAAAGGTTGAAATAAAATATTCAGAGCAAACAGGCAATTAAATATTTAAATAAGCTAGTAACAGGAGTTTAAAATAAGTAAATTTTTGTGAGTCCTCACACCTCCGGCATTTGAAAATATTTAAAAATGAAAACTCCTTCAGTGTTCATTTCATTCATTCATTTAGTCATTTATTTCAATCACTGCATTGCATTCACTGACCAGTACTCCATCCGATTTCGCGGTTGTACTCGAACATACCAAAACACTGTTCCAGGGTCACCAGCTACCCGATCAAGTCTGCTTCTGGCTCGAGTCAACTGGCATCGAAGGGCAAGAGCCCAGCTCAGCCAAAGCCTTACATCATGCACAAGTAACATTCAATCATTTGATCATTGAAAATTCACATTCACTAGGTCGAAAGCGATAAAGTACACACTCGCCCTTTGAAAATCCATTTAACAATGATTGAAAAGCATTTAACATTCAAGCAAACATTCACAACATTCCACATAGTCATTAGAAGCACAACATGCAAGGAAAACTCACCGATATTAGTAGATTAAATGTCAACTCTCTGGATGATAACCTTGATCGCTACCAAACCCTGACGCAAGATTCACAATCACAATACATTTAAACCTAGTAGATTCAATTAGCCAAAACATACACATCTAGTATTCCAAGATATTCTATATGCTTCTCACTTTGAACTCGAGACTTCAGGATAAAATCCAACACAAGTAATCTAAAAGTGAGAAGAGCAATTTAAGCATCTAAAATCACACCAAATTAAGGTTTAAGACTTAGAAAAGTTTTTCCAAAATTTTTCAAATCCCACTCAATTCATTTGACAAAATTTCCAGTTTTGGTGACATTCTTTGAAAAAGCATAACTTGAGTTTCGTAGGTCAAAAATTCACAAAAATTATACCATTAGAAAAAGACTCGAAGCACTAACAGGCTTTGGAAGACATCTTCATGAAATTTAGCTCATAGGTTAGTCAAATTTTAGTTCAAATTCACTACTGTCTCATGTGCAAAAACAGGACAGTCATGGTGTTGAAGAAAATTTGCAGATTTTCTGGTATTTATAGGAGTCGAACCAAACCCTAAATTTCATATCGTTGAAAGCCCTACGAGTCTAGTTTCAAATGCAACAAATAGAACTCAATTCCGACTTTCCTATACGAAATTATAAGCAATTTCCTAAAGCTGCACAGGGTTTCCTACGAAAATTTTCCAGCAAGCAATTAGTTTGGAAAACTAGTTTTTTCCCTTCTTAAATCTCTTTGTTTTGGCTCAAAACTAACACACATGCAAAGAAATAGATTGTACAAGTGTTTTGAGTAAAATCATATGCAAGCGGAAAATAAAATATCCTAAATTCACACCTTAACCCTCACTTGACCAACAAGGAGAAAATCCAGCAATATGTCTCCATACCTTTTCATGTTAATCATCCAATTCAAATCTTAATTTCATAGTAAATGAATCTCAATCAAGGACACATATTGTAAGGGACAAATGGTGCATACACTAAGTCACAAAACTATCAACTTTGAACATATATATCAAGCTTCAAGTCACTTACACCAAAGCTGAAATTTTCATCTCAAAGCTGGAAATTAGCCACTAAAGCTGAAAAATCGTACATAAGAGCTAGATAACTCCATACCAAAGTTAAAATTTCATATCCAACCTCATATCAAAGAAACACCATTCTTATCAAAGCTGTCCAATACATTTCAAAGCTGAAAATTACAAGCTAGTAAGCAAAACCATGAAATCTTCCATAAATCTTCCATATTCAAGTAATATATCCACTAAAATGCAAGATTAAAGGGAAAAAGTAGTTCCTTGCCAAGAGCACCTTCAATCCCTACGGAGAGTAGCAAATCACAGCTTTCTTTTCCCCAAAATAACTCCACACCAACCTCATTTCTTCCTTGTTGCAACCTTCAATGGATAGATTTAGGGTTTGAGGGTGATTTTCCCACAAAATCTTGCTAGGAATCAAGATGAAACTTGAAGAAATTTTCTCTCTTTTCTTCCCTTAGAAATTCGGCCAACAAGGAGGAAAAATGAGGGGTTTGTTGGGTGAAAATGGAAGATAAGTGTTAACGTAGTCTTGGTTAGAGTTGGCCTTGATTGCCAACACTTGTCCCCCCCTCTCTCTCTCTCTCTCTCTCTCTTTATCTTTTCCTCTCCTTTTCTTTCCAATTTCATCCAGCCCTTAGAGGCAAGTAAGAAATAATGATAAAAGAAAAAAATGGAGAAAGTAAGAAAGAAAAGTCTTGGTCAAATAATAGCTTTGATCGGTGACAAGTGGCACGAGTTGATTCAAACCTATCTTTTTTTCCTCGCAAAACTTCTTCTAAATCACAAATTTATCACTCACCTCACTAGTCGGTCACACTACCTTAATATACTACGGCAACTTAACATGCACTAAAATATAAAAAGAGAATAATAAAAATCTTGGTTTAACCAATGAGATCACCATGAAATTAAGGCAAGCAAAGTAAAATAAAAGAAAATATAAATTAAATTTTTTAAAAAATAAGAGAAATTATAAAATATTTTTTTGGGTTCTCACACTCTCTCTCCCCCTTAAGAAAATTTCGTCATAGAAATTTTTACCTTCCATCGCCTCAGACGACTCTTGAGCCTGTTGCTTGTCTATGGCGTATACCCGCGTTGGTACTCTTGATCTATTCCCTCTTTCATTAGCTTGTCTAGGGGTAGTTTTATCTCATTGTCGAGCATTATTCCCCCGTTGCTGCTTCCTTGGACAGTTGCTAATTTGATGGTCCGTACTCTCATAAACCAAGCACTTTCGTCCCTTCATCCAACATTTATCCTCAGTGTGATTTGTTTTCTCACAGTATCTACAAGTCAAGTGAGGAGCCACTTTTTGGCCTTCTCGAGAAATCCCCCCTTGTTGCCCTTTTCCTACTTGACTTCCTCTCATAGAACCTTCTTCTAGTGTTCCTAGTGTCTGTGACAGCCCCACCTTCCCCTAGGGCGTACCCCAGGGTTTGGCGGGACGCCTACTCAACTCTCGTCAGAACTCACTCACTCATAGTTCAAGAAAAATAACGTACATCCATAGAAAATAAATAACACATCCACTTCAACTTAATACATACATACATTGATGCTCAAATCCAGATACAAAGGTTCTACAGGCCAAGATACTTTCAAGTGGTTACAATTCAAGTACAAAGAACCCTTGTGGGGTGCTAGCGCGAGTACAGTTCCAAAATTCAAAACAACTGGACTACGCTAATTTGTACACGTCTCACGCCTTGCTCGTACCCTCTGTAAGGAAAACAAATGGAGTGGAATGAGCTAAAAACCCAGTGATGTTCCACATAGCAAGTTGACCATTATTTAAAGGTACACGTATCAACGTAGCAAAAGATAGCGAGCATAACAAGTTCATAAAAGTGAACACTAACACTTCAAGTAGCAAATTTCCAAATGAACGAGTGTAAAGTGCTTTTGGTTTTCAAAAGCAACAATAATCCAATAAGCAATAATCATTTCTAAGTATAAGGATACGGATGGCTCTTATGAGCCAAGTTCCCATTGCTTCACCAGAGCTTGATCAAATATTAGTTGACACTTCGTCAACTTTCAAATAAAGTAACCAATCCAGTAGAGCATCACTTAACTCCAATCTCCGTCCACTAACCAAACCCCTTACCGGGCCCGAACTCCAAGATAAACGCTGGTGGTAATACTCGAGTATACCGATTAGTCGAGAAGATAACACTCCACTCGACAACACTAGATACCCATGGTTCAGTATTTAATCGACTAGGCCCTTGCCGACTCGACTCGATTAACTAGCCAATGGGGTTTGGGTCCCCAAAAAGTCGATGAGATAACACGACAATCAACTGAATCAAGATAAAAGTACGGAGACGGGAATGAGAGGTACCTCCCACTCGGATCGAGTGTGGTACATACTGCCACTCATACTTACAAGTCACGCACAAGTATCTCAAATCAATTGCAACAATAAACTAGTACATATCACATTAGGGCAAGTGCGATAAAGTACACCCTTGCCCGATCATACCAATCACATATCATTCGATCATATTGGTCAAGTATTGAAAACCAGTGTCCAGTTCAATCAGGTATTTGGAAGCACTCACCAAAACGTAGTGCTTTTCAAAAATCACGTTCAGGTCCAACTCCTAGGTTGGAGTCCAAATCTGCGATAAAATAGCATTGACGAATGTAAAACTCTCTAGAGTTCGAAACATAGGAGTTTCACTTCAAGAAAATCAAGTACATGCAACTCGTTTAAGTAGTATTCAATATACTTATCAAATTTCGAAAAATTCATGCTCGCTCGTTTAGTTTCGGTAAGAAAGCGGTTAAAACTTTAGAACTCCCATTGGAGTCGAAAGAATGAGGAAACCGTATTTCTATTGATTATTACTTTCATTTTCCAAGAGTACAAGGTCGGCCAAATTCTAACTTGTATATCTCGATAAAATAAGATGCAAATATTCTAGATGGTTCAAGTGGTATTCATTCTCAAATCCTTACGCAAATCGCGAGTATATCTACCTAGCGCTCGAGTGCAAATTTGGGCAGCACGCCCTTTGTATTTACCTATTTTTCAGCTATTTATAGCTTCATTGTTTTTCTCAATCAGTCCCAAAGTCACACACAAAATAATCTCATTCCAATAGGCTCAAAGTCATACAAGTACAAAATCAAGTTAGGAATATGTCCGGAAATGAAGTTTAAGTCATAAAACAAAAGACAGATTTGCCGTCGCTTAGCGTAACGGACACAACTGAAGCTACACTTATCAGATTATGGTGAAATTTATATCATTTCGAAGCTAAGATAAAGGGCTACAACTTTTATGAAGACTACTCAGTCCAGTTCGTGGTGTATCCAAGTCAAAATTTCAATTTACAGAACCAAAATCTCACAATCAGGCTATTTAACTGCACTATGTATAAATGACAATAACTCAGACTACCGAAGTCTGATTGAGGCGTTTCTAGGGCCGTTGGAAATCTAAGACATATCACTACAACATCTGTGTTTTGGTAAAATGCTAATTCAATATGGATCAGGGTGAACAGATGCGATCAGATTAGTAAACTGTCAAAACCGTCCACAGAGCTCTACCTCTGGCAGTCAGGGATATTTTTGTCTTTTCATGTGCTACAGTACTTTGATTGAGGTGAAATTTTACGGGAAGCTATAACATATCATTCTTTACAACTTTCATGTTTTGTACTAAGCCTAATTCGGCCCCCATAATGGTCAAACAAAACCAGGCAGAACAGAACAAAGAAGAATCTCAAATCTGGAATTTGAACTTTTCCACTAGAAATTCATATGCAACAAGTATTCTATCATCAAAACCATCAACTACTAGCTCAATAACATCAATTAAGAGGTAGATAATTATAATCAAAGTTGAAAATGTAAACCCTAGCTCCATATCCAACAAATCCATCAAAACTAACCGATTAATCGTCATAAGGCAAGATTAAGAGCTTCTAACTAAACTTTAACAAGATTAAGGGAAATAAATGTGATGGACAGCCAATATACCTCTCAAAGATGCTTGGAAGAGTTATCCACCACCTTTCATTTTGAAATTTAGCTTCCTAAGCTTCCCAAGCTCTCAATTTGCAAGTTAATCGGTTTAGTTTTCTTGTTTTCTCACTAAATCAAGCAAAACCCAAGATGGATTGAAATGGTTTCCTCTCTTTTTTTTCCTCTCACTCTCATGGCTAGAAGGCTGTAAATGAAAGCTCAAATGAAGCTTCAAGAAGGTTAAAATGATAGATGAATTTGGGTCAAAGGTGACAAGTGTCACATTTTGATTGGTAGTTAAATTTTGTTTTTTTCTCTCTTATTTTTTGTCCAATATTTCGGCTGCCTTGAGGATATTTTGGGGCTGATAATAATCAATTAATAGCAAGGAGATTAAGGTAATAAAGTAGTGTTCAAGTGGTACACTCACTCAGTAACAAACGGTACCTGTCGGTTCAACCCGTTTTTTCTTAAATCGCGTATACTAGGGTTTTAACTTATAATTCACTAACTTATTATTATCACCTCTATTCACACACTTAATATCATCTAAACTCACCCTTAATCACCAAATTTAGTGCACACATCTCACCAAGTGATCACACTGTCAAAATACGCAAAAAGCCCGGATTTACCCGAACCAAGAACCTACAGGAAAAACCCTTGATTCTATGGTTGATTGCAATTACTGAGGGTGTGAATGAGTAGTAAAGCTATTAGAAAGGAAATGCCAAATAAAAGGAATTTTAAGAAAAATGTGAGAAATTTTACAATTCCATTGGTTACAATTAGGGTTTCAATCAAAATATAAGAGATTTAATAAAACCGGTTAGTCACAAGTAAACTAGGGTTTTAGTCACAAGTAAACTAGGTTTTTTTTTTCTTTTGATTAGAATTTAGGGTTTCTAACCTTTAAAACAAAACAATGTCTTAAAACAAAAATAAAATATAGAAACCATAATATCCTAAAAGTCGGGGTATCACAGTGTCCATGGTGGGTAAGGTGAATGGTTTGCTCTTCTTACTTTGGGAGGCATTACATTTTCTCTAGATTTCTCATTTGTACTGCTAGGTGCACTCCTTTTTCGTGCTTAGAAAGCTTTAACCTGTGCCTTTGCATTCTCGATCCCTTGTGTTTTCTCAAGAGTTTCAGTAAAAGTATTAACTTGAGCTGCCACTAAGGCTTCTTGAATATCTAGATTCAATCCTTGTACAAACCGTCACACTCTCCTCTCCTCCGCTCCGTAATCACCAATTCAGTAGCAAATTTGGACAGTTTAGTAAATTGTGTTTCATATTCGGCCATACTCAGCGTTCCCTGACGTAACCTAATAAAATCATCCTCTCTCTTCTT
Source organism: Coffea arabica (assembly GCF_036785885.1). NCBI lineage: Eukaryota > Viridiplantae > Streptophyta > Magnoliopsida > Gentianales > Rubiaceae > Coffea > Coffea arabica. Next base: position 25,553,109 of record NC_092330.1, read on the forward strand.
TTGGACCAAAGGTGGGGGGTACTTCTCATTAAACTCCCTTATAAAGTTTACCCAAGTCCATACAGTCTGTTCCCTCTACCACTTTGCCCTAATAACATTCCACCATACTCGAGGTGGTCCTTCGAATTGAAATACAACAAAGTTCACCTACCTTTCCTCCGTGTAGTTCAAAGCTGCAAAGATATTAGTCATCGTCTCCAACCAATGTTCAGCTATCTCCGGATCAGGCTCTCCAAGAACTTTGGTGGAGAAAACTTTTGAAAATGCTCTAGGGCCCTATCCTCTCCTATCTTAGGGTTCCTAAACTGATTCAATGGAGCTTGGCCTTATTCCTCTACCAATTGTGCTAAGATATTGGTCATTTGTTATATCGCCGTCGCTACTTGGTCCCCTACTTTGACCCTCGGTCCTCAATCTTGCTCAGCCACTGCTTCTCCTTCATGCCTCGGTTCCTACGATTGCCTAGCCCCACGGCTATGATTAGCCCCAAGTCCACGACTACGTTTTCGCTCCATACCCTTCTCTCTCTCTTTTCTTTGTTTTTTTCAAAATAGGCTATATAGTAAATAAATAAAATAAATCTGATAAAGCGGCAAGATAAAGACATTTCTAAACCACAAAACCAAAGATAAGGAAACATACTTAGCATATTTATAACACACCAAGTTCATACATCAAGTCACAATGATACTGTACGTATCACCTGGTCAAAACCAAGTGCATAAGACAAAAGCAAATACTATACATATTAACATTGACATGTCACGAGCAAAATACATACACTGGCAATTCAGTGGCAAAATAAGAAAAAAAACATGTCGTCCCAGCCACCCTAGCTCATATCCTACAACCTCAAGATCTTACGTTTCTAGCTTAGGTCATCACTGAACCAGCTGATTCCACTTCTCCTTCAGGTGCAGGTTGCTTTCCTTCTTGACCCTTCTCAGCTACATTCACTTGTACGACCTCAATCACAAGCATTCCACACTCGGTTAAAATATTCTCCGTCCGATCTCTCACTTCTCTTACCACCCAAATTAGACATCCGTTAACCTCTTGCACTTGCTCTTGTAAAACATTCGTCTGTTCTTGTTCCTCGTGAATAGAGGCCTCAAGTTCTCGAATACTATCACCTTGCATCCTTAACATTACCGTCAGGTGCTCTATCTCAGTCTGGGCCCTATTATTGGCATTAGCCAACCTTTGCCTTTCGTCACCTATCGCTAAGACCCCCTGTCAGGGTAGGAGTAAGTTCACCAACAATCACAGTACCTCACCTTGTGCCACGGATCCCAATGACGTCCTCCTAGCTGTTCTTGGTAACTAAGAACTCGACAAGGCCGCTTAGGATTCTCGTTTCCTCGGTCTTCATCCATTCCAACATTACATCCAAGCATTAGGACAATAAAAACTTAGGCAAATAAAGCAAGATTCACTACCTAACACTTTCAAGTTTTACACTTAAACACTCGCACTTAAGCCATCACAACTACACTCACTCAATCCGCCCAAGCCAATTCAAACCTAAGCTCCGATACCACCTATGATGACCCCACCTTCCCCTAGGACATATCCAAGGGTTTGGCAGACCACCTGCCCAACTCTCGCCAGGACTCACTCACCAACATTCTTGAAATAGTCTTTCACGCCTCTAGATTAACATAAAAAATTCCATTCATCCAAGAATTTTAATTTAATTTACAACTCAAAAGTGAAATATAAGGTACATTACCAAAGATCCCAAATACATTTCCTCTACAAAAGTACAAGTACATGAAGATTATACACACTGTTTCACGCTTACTTGCTCCAGCCTCCATTCCTATAAGGAAAACAAATATAAAAGAATGAGTTAAAAATCCAGTGAGGTTCCCAAACAAGCAGTCAAATAGATATGGAAGTATTACATTTAACAATTTGCACACTTTGCACAGTAATAAACAGTCATTCCTGAAACAAACATTCAATCATTGGAAAGATACGTACTCACTTGGAGCCATTCATTCATTCAATCATTCAATCTCTAACCATTTCTCCCTTATACCTCCGGCATTTGAAAATATTTAAAAATGAAAACTCCTTTAGTGTTCATTTCATTCATTCATTTAGTCATTTATTTCAATCATTGCATTGCATTCACTAACCAGTACTTCACCCGATTTTGCGGTTATACTCGAACGTACCAAAACACTGTTCTAGGTTCATCAGTCGCCCGACCGAGTTCGCTTCTGGCTCAAGTCGACCGACAATGAAGGGCAAGAGCCCAGTTCATCCAAAGGCTTACATTCATGAACAAGTAATATTCAATCAATTGATCATTGGAAATTCACATTTACTTAGGTCGAGTGCGATAAAGTATACACTCACCATTGAAAGTCCATTTAACAATCATTAAAAAGCATTTACCATTCAAGCAAATATTCACATTATTCCACATAGTCATTGGAAGCACAACATGCAAGGAACACTCACCGATATCAGTAGATTAAATGTCAACTCTCTGGATGATAACCTTGATCACTACCAAACCTTGAAGCAAGATTCACAATCACAATACATTTAAACCTAGTAGATTCAATTAGCCAAAACATACACATCTAGTATTCCAAGGTATTCCATATGCTTCTCACTTTGAACTCGAGACTTTAGGATAAAATCCAACACAAGTAATCCAAAAGTGAGGAGAACAATTTAAACATCCAAAATCACCAAATTAAGGTTTAAGACCTAGAAAAGTTTTTCCAAAGTTTTCTAAATCCCACCCAATGCATTTGACAAAATTTCCAGTTTTGGTGACATTTTTTGAAAAAGCATAACTTGAGTTTCGTAGGTCAAAAATTCACAAAAATTATACCATTACAAAATAGGCTCGAAGCACTAACAGGATTTAGAAGACATCTTCATGAAATTCAACTCATAGTTTAGTCAATTTTAGTTCAAATTCATTGCTGTCTCATGTGCAAAAACAGAAAACATCATGGTTTATAGGAAACTTTACAGATTTTATGGTATTTATAGGAGATGAACCAAATCCTGAATTTCATATCGTCGAAAGTTGTACGAGTCTAGTTTCAAACGCAACAAACAAACTCAATTCCGACTTTCCTATATGAAGTTGTAGCCAATTTTCCAAAACTGCACAGGGCTTCATGCAAAAATTTTCCAGCAAGCAATTAGTTTGGAAAACTAGGTTTTTCCCTTCTTAAACCTCTTTGTTTTGGCTTAAAACTAACACACATGCAAAGAAATAGATTTTAACAAGTGTTTTGACTAAAATTATATGCAAGCGAAAAAAAAAATACCCATAAATTCACACCTTAACCCTCACTTGACCAATAAGGAGAAAATCCAGCAACATGTCTCCATATCTTTTCATGTTAATCATCCAATTCAAATCTTAATTTCATAGTGAATGAATCTCAATGAAGGACATATATTGTAGGGGACAAATGGTGCATACACTAAGCCACAAAACTATCAACTTTGAACATATATATCAAGCTTCAAGTCATTTACACCAAAGCTGAAATTTCATCTCAAAGCTGGAAATTAGCCACTAAAGCTGAAAAATCGTACATAAGAGCTAGATAACTCCATACCAAAGCTAAAATTTCATATCCAACCTCATATCAAAGATAAACCATTCATATCAAAGCTGTCCAATACATTTCAAAGTTGAAAATTGCAAGCTAGCAAGCAAAACCATGAAATCTTCCATAAATCTTCCATATTCAAGTAATATATCCATTAAAATGCAAGATTAAAGGGAAAAAGTAGTTCCTTGCCTAGAGCACCTTCAATCCCTAAGTAGAGCACCTTCAATCCCTAGTTCCTTGCCTAGAGCACCTTCAATCCCTAAGTAGAGTAGCAAATCACAGCTTTCTTTTTGTGACGACCCCACCTTCCCCTAAGGCGTACCAAAGGGTTCGGCGGACTGCCCGCTCAGCTCTCGCCAGGACTCACTCACTCGTATCATGTGCATACACCCGTGGACCATAAATAACATCGCATTTCAAGCTTATAATTTATATTGATGTACAATCAAGATACAAAGCCTCAATATGCCCAAACTGGTTCAAAGTGTATACAATCCAGATACAAAACATTCTATTCGAGTAATAGCGCGAGTACAAGTCAAAAGTCAAAACAACTAGACTATGCTACTCTTTACACGTTTCACGCCTCGCTCGTACCCCTGTGAGGAAAACAAAACTAACGGAGTGAGCCAAAACTCAGTGAAGTTCCAAATATCAAATTGGCCATCAAACAAAGTAATAACAGTGTAATAGTAAAATAGCGGGCAAACAAGTCCAATGAAAGAGATGATACTTCAGGTAGTCAAGAAATATATGGATCATATTCACATGTAAGGATACAGTGGTTCATGTCTCGGCTCCATCCCAGCTTGATTGATTGGTAGTTGACACTCCGTCAACTTTCAAGTAATAACTAGTCCAGAAAGAAAACCCCACTTCATGCCAGTCTCCGTCCACCGATCAACCCCCTTTTCCGGGCCCGCACGCCACACAAAACACGAGGAGTAATACTCGAGTATACTGATTAGCCGAGGAGATAACACTCCACTCGACATTACTAGTTACCCAGGGTTCGTTATCTAATTGACCAGGCCCTTGCCGGCTCGACTCGATTAACTAGCCACAGGGTTTCTGGAATTCCAGACAAGATACAATTCATATGCATGTAGAGAAAGTCAAGTGAAATCGATAAACAAGAACAATTCTCGTTAGGGCAAGTGTGATAAAGTACACCCTTACCTGATCAAATCACTTATATATCATATAATCACATTGGTCAAAGATAAATCACAAATATCAAGTTCAATCAGATATTTGGAAGCACTCACCAAAAGTAGTGCCTCTAGTGTTCGCGTCTGGGTGGTACTCCGGGTTTGGAGTCCAAATCTGCGATAAAACTTGACTTAAGAACTTTGAAAATCGATTAAGGTTCAAAACTTAGACGTTTCGTTCAATAAGAATCAAGAAATTGAAATTCACTTGGAGAGTGGTCGTGAAACAGAAAAATTCTGTAACATGTTTACTTGGAAATAACTTTTGAGTCGAAAGTGCAAGGAAAACGGATTTATAGTGATTATTACCATTTTTCCTAAGGGTACAAGTTCGGCTAGGTCCTTACTTATATACCTCAAAAAAACAGACGCAAATCCTAGATGATTCAAGTAGTGATCACTCTTAACCCTTACTCAAGTCGCAAGTATATTTCTCTAGTTCTCGAGCGTAAATTTGGCAGCACGCCCTTTGTATTTTCCTATTTCCAGCCATTTATGACTTCATTCTTTTCCTCAATCAAACCCAAAATTACACACAACACAAATTCATTTCAATAGCCGTTCAATAGGCTCAAGACAATATAAGGACAAAAATCAAGCTAACAACAAGTGCGGAAATGAAGTTTAACAAAAGACAGATTTGATGGGTTTTTACGGAATGGACACATCCGAAGCTACGCTTATCGGATTGGGATGGAATTTATACTGTTTCGAAGATAAGACAGAGGGCTACAATTTTTACGGAGACCACTTAGTCCAAATCGTAGTGTAACCTAGTCAAATTCCCAATTCACAGAACCAACTTCCAACTAACTGGCTAGTTAACCGTACTACATTTAAATGGCCATATCTCAGGCTACCAAAGTCCGTTTAAGGCGTTCTTGGAGGCGTTGAAAAGCTAAGATAGAGTAATAAAACTTTCATATTTTGGAAAATGGCTAAATCAGCACGGATCATAGTGAATAGGCACGGTCAACTGGATGAACTGTCTAAAACGGATCACTGGATGCATCCTAGAGCAGTGAGGGTATTTTGGTTTTTTCACAGGCTACGTTGCTCCGATTGAGCTGAAATTTTGTAGGAAACTATAAAAAATCATTCTCTACGACTTTAATGTTTTATTCTAAGCCTAATTCGGCCTCTAACATCATGAACTAGAACCAGACAGAACTGAACTACAATTTTCTAGAAATCTGAAATGTTTACAGTTTCAAAGGAAACTTTCTTCGTTTCTTGCTTCAATCACTACCACAACCTCTCATATAAGCTTAGATACAACAAATACTATCCATACAGCAAGTATAGGCAGAAAAGCATCAAACCCTAACTCATGTAACTCAAGAACATACACTATATCCATCCCAATCATTAAAATAGGTATCATCCACCACAAATTTATGCCAAGTTAAGCAAGATTAGGTGTAAGAAATGGTAAATCAGCATTATTATCTTACTAAAGTTACTACCAAGAGCAGCCCTAACTTTTCCTTCCAAAATTTCACCAACACACCACTAGCTAAACACTCAAAGAAGGTTTTAATCGATTTAGTTTCTTGTTTCCTCACTTGGATGGCTCAAACTCAAGATGGATTGGTGAAGCTCTCCCTTGGTTTTTCTCTCCCTCTCTCTCGGCCAAAGCAAGCAGAAAATGAGGAAGAAAGGAAGCTAAATGGTGATAAAAAGGCAAGACAATTTGGTCTCGGTCAAGGCCCTAGATGGCCAACAAGTGTCATACCAATTTCCACTCATTTTTTTGCTTCTTTTCCTTGCCAATTTGGTCAAAATTTTTGGCCAAAGCCAGCTAAGAATGAGGGGATATTTTGCTCAAATATTAATGAGCTTATATGGTAAGAAAGTGGTGACCAAGTGGTGTGTTCAATCGGTAGTGTACGGTACACATCGGTTCGCACCGTTTTTCCTTAAATCACACGTACTAGGGTTTTTACTTCCTATTCACTAACTTTTTATCATTGCTTCTAATCACATATTATTTCTCACCTAAAAGTCACTCTTAAGCACCAAATTTGATCCCCACTCCATACCGAAAAATCACCCTACGGAAAAACATGAAAACCCTAACTTGCTCCAACTTGAAAACGAAAAGTGAAACCCTACTTTCTAGATTCATTTGCACTTATTATGGAATGATTGGGTAGGGGGCTATAATAAATGAATAATTTCCAAATAAAAAGGCATTTTTGAGAAAAATATAAGGAATTTGCGAGTCCTCGCACCCTTTCCCACTTAAAAGAATTTCGACCTCGAAATTCATACCTTTCGTCGTGAATAGGTCGGAATATTTCTCTTGCATGTCTTTTTCTAGCTCCGAGGTTGCTTCTTCCACTTCATGATGCTTTCATAGAACCTTTACTAATGGAATCTGCTTGTTTCTCAGGTCCTTCACCTTCCGATCCAATATTTGAATGGGTCGTTCTTCATAAGTTAAGAACTCGTCGAGTTCAATATTTTCGGGTGGCAAAATGTGAGTTAGATCCGGATGGTATTTCTTAAGCAAAGAAACATGGAAAACTTCATGGATCCGAGACAAACTAGCTGGTAACTCAAGTCGATAAGCCACCTTTCCTATTCGCTGGAGTATATTGAAAGGTCCTATGTACCGTGGCTGCAACTTTTTCCCTTTTCCTGCTCTAATCTTTCCTTTCAACGGGGTAATTCGAAGAAACACCTTATCTCCTATCTCGAACTCCAAATCCTTCCTTCGATGATCGGCATAACTCTTTTGTCGGCTTTGGGCTGTTTGAAGTCTCTGGTGGATCACCTTTACCCGTTCGTAGGCTTCCTCAACCCATGGTATTGTAGTCGGATCTATAATTTTTCTCTCTCCTACTTCATCCCAATGGATTGGCGATCGACATCGTCGTCCATACAAGGCTTTATATGGGGCCATTTGAATAGAGGAATGATAACTATTGTTATATGTAAATTCAACCAAGGTTAAGTATCGGCTCCAACTTCCTCCAAAGTCCACAATACAGGCTCTCAGCATATCCTCAAGAGTTTGAATGGTTCTCTTAGATTGTCCATCAGTTTGTGGGTGATATGTTGTACTATAGTATAACTTAGTTCCTAGAGCCTCTTGCAATTTCTGCCAGAATCGAGATACAAACCTAAGGTCTCTATCAGATACAATGTTTACTGGTACCCCATGTAGTCTCACCACTTCATCCATATAAAGTTTGGCAAGTTTCTTCAAAGAATATTTCATGTTTACTGGCAGGAAATGTGCGGTCTTAGTTAATCGATCCACTATTACCCAAATCGCATCATGCCCCTTTTGTGTTCGTGGCAACCCTGATACAAAATCCATCGTTATGTGCTCCCATTTCCATTCAGGGATCTCAAAAGGTTGTAACAGACCTGACGGTTTTTGATGCTCAGCTTTCACTTGTTGGCACGTAAGACACCTTTGTACAAACCGGGCAATCTCCGCCTTCATATTCTCCCACCAATACAGACTTTTGAAGTCCTCGTATATCTTATTATTCCCTGGGTGCACTGTATACCTAGAGCGGTGTGATTCCTCCAAAATCTCCCTCTTTAACTCCTCCTCCCTAGGTACAATGACACGATTTCGGAGCTTTAAGATTCCATCAGGACCTAGGTTAAAATTAGGCAACTCCCCTTTCTTCACCTTTTCCACCCACTTTTGCACCATTGGGTCCTTCACTTGACCCTCTTTAATTTGATCCAACAGTGTCGACTTCACCTTAATATTTTCAAAAACCACCTTCTTCGGTTCCAGACGAGGTTTCCACTCACATACATCTTCTAACAAGCTCCACTCTCCCACCATGGAACTTGCTAGTTGAGTCTTTCGACTTAAAGCATCCGCTACGACGTTGGCCTTTCCCGGATGATAGTTAATCATGCAATCATAATCTTCTAAGAACTCCACCCACCGACGTTGTCTTAGATTTAGCTCCTTCTGAGAAAACAGATACTTAAGACTCTTGTGATCCGTATATACCTCGAAAGTCACACCGTATAGATAATGTCGCCATTTTTCAAAGCAAACACAACAGCTGCAAGATCCAAGTCATGGGTTGGATAGTTTTGCTCATGAGATTTTAACTTCCGAGATGCATAGGCAATCACATTCCTATTTTGCATCAACACGCACCCTAACCCCTCTTTTGAAGCATCGGTATAAACCGTGTAGCTATCGTTCCCATTGGGCAAAACTAACACTGGAGCCATAGTCAATTGCTTCTTAAGCTCTTGGAAACTACTCTCACACTTAACATCCCAAATGTACTTTCCTTGTTTCTTGGTCAAATTAGTTAAGAGTCCCGCAATTCTCGAGAAGTTCTTTATAAATCGGCGGTAGTACCCTGCTAAACCTAGAAAACTTCTCACCTCTATTGGATTCTCTGGTCGCTTCCATTTGGCTACAGCTTACACTTTCGCCGGGTCTACAGCAAGCCCATCTTTTGAAATTATATGACCTAGGAATGCCACTTTTTCCAGCCAAAATTCACACTTGCTGAATTTAGCGAACAATTGGTGCTCTCTTAGGGTTTGTAGCACTATTCGCAAGTGTTGTTCATGCTCCTCCCTTGATTTCGAATATACTAGGATATCATCAATAAACACCACTACAAACCTATCCAAGTAAGGTTTAAACACTCGATGCATTAAGTCCATGAATGCCGCTGGGGCATTGGTTAAGCCAAAAGGCATTACCGCAAACTCAAAATGTCTATATCGAGTGTTAAACGCCATTTTTGGCACATCCTCCTTTCTGATTCTTAACTGATAGTACCCTTGTCGTAGATCTAATTTCGAAAACACCACAGCCCCTTGTAACTGATCAAACAATTCATCGATATGGGGTAGAGGATATTTATTCTTAACAGTTACTGCATTCAACCCTCAATAATCAATGCATAACCTTAAACTCCCGTCTTTCTTTTTAACAAATAGCACTGGAACTCCCCATGGTGACTCGCTCTCATGTATGAACCCCCATTCTAGTAAGTCCTGCAATTGCATCTTTAACTCCTTAATCTCAGCAGGTGTCAGGGGTTTTAGAGATGGGAGTAGTTCCGAATACTAGATCAACCTTAAATTCAATCTCCCTTTCGAGTGGCAGTGACCCCAACTCCTCCGGAAATACATCCGGGTATTCACTGATTACCGGCATGTCCTCCAACTTCATCTTTTCTCCCGAAGTGTTAATTAGAAAAGTTAGATAACTGCATGTCCCACGACTAAGCAATTTCTTAGCCCTTATTCTCGAAATGAGCGCAGATGAGGCTAACATACCCCTTACGTCTAACTTCAAAGTTGCCTCACCTGGTATGCAAAACTCTACTACCTTCATCCTACAATCTACCCGAACATGGTAATGAGCTAGCCAATCCATACCTAAAATGACATCGTACCCCTTAATGGCTAGACTAATGAGGTCGACTACCAATTTCCGTTCACCAACCCAAATATCGCAATTCCTGTACACCTCATTCACAAGTAAAACTTGGTTACCCGTAGGTGTTCTTACTTCTAAGTCATAAGGTAGCCTTTCAACTTTCATGTCAATTCCAAGCATAAATGTAGGGTTAACAAAAGAATGAGTAGCACCGGGGTCTATCAAAATTTTGGCTAACCGGTGAAAAACAAGGATCGTACCTTCTACTACTTCCGTTGGTTCAGGCACGGATTGTTGGTCCAGCGAATACACTCTGGTCGGTACCCTCGACCTGGTCCCTCTGACATTGGTTGGCTTTGGGTTTGACCTGGCAGTCGACTGAGTATTACTGATCAATGGGCAGTTGACTATCTAGTGCTCTGTACTTCTACACCTTAGGCACTTCCGAGCCTTTCTCCAGCATTCATCCTCTGTATGGTTCGGTTTTCCACAATATCCGCATGTTACTCGGGGAGTGGAGGTCTGGCCTCCCTGTGAAATTCCTCTACCTTGTCCCCTACCACTTTGACCTCCCCTCTGGGCACCTCCTCTCTAAGCACCTCCCCTAGATGCACTCAAAAACCATCCACCTCCAGCCCCACGATCGGATTTAGCAGGTGGCATGTTCTGATCACTCCGCACTGACCATTGGACTCCATTAGGTACCCCTTTTCGTTTGGCATGGAAATTTCTCACTTGTGCCCTGGCAGTCTCTATCCTTTGGATCTTCTCCAAAACCTCCGTAAACGTATTAATTTGAGTCGCCGTCAAGGCCTCTTGTATCTCCACATTGAGCCCTTGCACAAATCTCCGTACTCTTCTTTGCTCCGTAGCGATCAGTTCAGGAGCAAATTTTGACAGTTTCGTAAACTGAGTCTCATACTCAGCTACGCTAGAAGTTTCCTACCGGAGCTTAATAAAATCGTCCTCTCTCCTCTCCTGGACGATAGGCGGAAGGTATTTTTCATTAAACTCCCGTGCAAAGTTTAACCAGGTCCATGCAGTTCCCTCTCTCTCCCATTTGGCCCTAACTACATTCCACCAAACCCTGGCTGGACCTTCGAACTGAAAAACAACGAATTGCACTTGCCTCTCCTCTGTATAGTTTAAAGCGGCAAAGATGTTAATCATGGCCTCCAGCCATTTCTCCGCTCCGTCCGGGTCTGGTCCTCCCAAGAACTTAGGTGGAGAGAACTTCTGGAATCTCTCTAAGGCCCTATCTTGCCCCATATCTGGGTCCCTACGTTGATTTCTAGGAGTTTGACCCTGTTGTTCCACTAAATGGGCCAGAATATTGGTTATTTACTGGATGGCAGTTGCCACTTGATCTCTCCCTGCAGCCTGGGGTTCAGGTTGTGGCTCAATCATTGCCTCTCTCGGTTCTTGCACCGATTCTTGTGCTTGTCTACCCCCGCGGCCACGACTAGGACCGCGTCCTCGGTTAGTTCCTCTGGCTTGACTTCTTCTACCCTCCATGTTTTGGATTTAACCAACTATGGACATATAAACAAAGTAAGGTATGGCTCGTATAGCACGTTGCAAAAGGATAAATAAAGGCAATAAAACGCATAATAAACAAGTACTTTATATACATAGCAAACAAGTCACATATACATGCCAATCTAGGCAAGTCAAAGGCTATACTAGCCAAGGAACTTAGAACAAAAGAAACCCTATTTACATCCACCGTGACACGTCAAAGTAAAAAACAAAAGAAAACGTGTCGTCCTACTATGTTCCTAACTATCCCACAAAAATCTCCTTAGTCCTCAATCCTAAAAAGTCGTCCGGCTAGGCGCTGACCCAACTGACTCCGAGGATGCACTCGGCTCCTCCTCCGGGTCTTCCTCAGGATCCCCCTCTGAATCCTCCTCAGGAGCACTAGGAATCTCACGGACTACAGGCACTTGACCCTCCTCGGCCAAGTCCTGTATCACATCCTCTACCAGTGCCTCGCACTCGGTCAGGATATGGCCGGTCCGGTCTCGGATGTCCTCAACCACTCGCATGAGGCATCCAGTAGTCGCCTGAGCCTGCTCGCGGAAGGTATCAGTTCGCTGCTGCTCCTCCAAAATCGAGGTCTACAGCTCTCGGATCCTAGCTCCCTGGACTCGGAGAGTAGCCTGGAGACGCTTTATCTCTGACTGGCACCTACGATTGGCGCTACCCAATTGTCTCAGCTCGTCGTCTACTGCAAGCACTACCCGATCAGGGTAGGAGTAGGTCTTCCAGTAGTCGCAGCGTCGGATCTTGCGCGCTGGGGACCACCGCTGCACTGGCCCACCGGGGCTCTCCTGGTACGTGATCACGTGACAGACGGGCCCCTCCAGATATGGCTCGTTAGTAGGAACGTCAGTAGGTACATCAGTAGGCACGGGCTAAAACGACCCTGCACCCCCAGAAGCGTCAGTACCTACCATCACCTATGTTTGAAAGTAACATCGCAAAAGTAAGTACACAACACGTAGAAAACATGGCTAAAGGCTAATCTCAAGAATAAAACCCTAGCCTATCATATCAAGCACTCAGTATATCCAGATCAATTCACAACCTAGGCTCTGATACCACCTATGACGACCCCATCTTCCCCTAAGGTGTACCAAAGGGTTCGGCGGACCGCCTGCCCAACTCTCGCCAAGACTCACTCACTTGTATCACGTGCATACACCCGTGGGCCATAAATAACATCGCAATTCAAGCTTATAATTTACATTGATATACAATCAAGATACAAAGCCTCAATATACCCAAATTGGTTCAAAGTGTATACAATCCAGATACAAAACATTCTATTCGAGTAATAGCGCGAGTACAAGTCAAAAGTCAAAGCAACTAGACTACGCTACTCTTTACAAGTCTCACGCCTCGCTCGTACCCCTGTGAAGAAAACAAAACTAACGGAGGGAGCCAAAGCTCATTGAAGTTTCAAATATCAAATTGGCCATCAAATAAAGTAATAATAGTGTAATAGCGAAATAGCGAGCAAACAAGTCCAATGAAAGAGATGATACTTCAGGTAGTCAAGAAATATATAGATCATATTCACATGTAAGGATACAATGGTTCATGTCTCGGCTCCATCCCAGCTTGATCGATTGGTAGTTGACACTCCGTCAACTTTCAAGTAATAACTAGTCCAGAAAGAAAACCCCACTTCACGCCAATCTCCGTCCGCCGATCAACCCCCTTTTCCAGGCCCGCACGCCATACGAAACACGGGTGGTAATATTCGAGTATACCGATTAGCCGAGGAGATAACACTCCACTCGACATTACTAGTTACCCAGGGTTCGTTATTTAATCGACCAGACCCTTGCCGGCTCGACTCGATTAACTAGCCACAGGATTTCTGGAATTCCAGACAAGATACAATTCATATGCATGTAGAGCAAGTCAAGTGAAATCGATAAACAAGAACAATTCTCGTTAGGGCAAGTGTGATAAAATACACCCTTACCCGATCAAATCACTTATATATCATGTAATCACATTGGTCAAAAATAAATCACAAATATCAAGATCAATCAGATATTTGGAAGCACTCACCAAAAGTAGTGCCTCTAGTGTTCGAGTCTGGGTGGTACTCCGGGTTTTGAGTCCAAATTTGCGATAAAACTTGACTTAAGAACTTTGAAAATTGATTAAGGTTCGAAACTTAGACATTTCGTTCAATAAGAATCAAGAAATTGAAATTCACTTGGAGAGTGGTCGTGAAACAGTTGCTCGCTTTTCAAACTGAAAAATTCTGTAACATGTTTACTTGGAAATAACTTTTGAGTCGAAAGTGTAAGGAAAACGGATTTATAGTGATTATTACCGTTTTTCCTAAGGGTACAAGTTCGGCTAGGTCCTTACTTATATACCTCGAAAAAAAGAAGATGCAAATCCTAGATGATTCAAGTAGTGATCACTCTTAACCCTTACTCAAGTCGCAAGCATATTTCTCTAGTCCTCGAGCGTAAATTTGGGCAGCACACCCTTTGTATTTTCCTATTTCCAGCCATTTATGGCTTCATTGTTTTCCTCAATCAAACCCAAAGTTACACACAACACAAATTCATTTCAATAGCCGTTCAATAGGCTCAAGACAATACAAGGACAAAAATCAAGCTAACAACAAGTGCGGAAATGAAGTTTAACAAAAGACAGATTTGATGGGTTTTTGCAGAATGGACACATCTGAAGCTACGCTTATCGGATTGGGATGCAATTTATACTGTTTCGAATCTAAGACAGAGGGCTATAATTTTGATGAATACCACTTGGTCCAAATCCCAGTGTAACCTAGTCAAATTCCCAATTCACAGAACCAACTTCCAACTAACTGGCTAGTTAACCATACTACATTTAAATGGCCATATCTCAGGCTACCAAAGTCCGTTTAAGGCGTTCTTAGAGGCGTTGAAAAGCTACGACAGAGTACTAAAACTTTCATGTTTTCAAAAATGGCTAAATCAGCATGGCTCATAGTGAATAGACACGGTCAACTGGATGAACTGTCTAAAACGGATCACTGGATGCATCCTAGGGCAGTGAGGGTATTTTGGTCTTTTCACAGGCTACGTTACTCCGATTGAGCTAACATTTTGTAGGAAACTATAAAACATCATTCTCTACGACTTTAATGTTTTATTCTAAGCCTAATTCGGCCTCTAACATCACGAACTGGAACCAGACAGAACTGAACTACAATTTTCTAGAAATCTGAAATGTTTACAGTTTCAAAGGAAACTTTCTTCATTTCTTGCTTCAATCACTACCACAACCTCTTATATAAGCTTAGATACAACAAATACTATCCATACAGCAAGTATAGGCAGAAAAGTATCAAACCCTAACTCATGTAACTCAAGAACATACACTATATCCATCCCAATCATTAAAATAGGTATCATCCACCACAAATTTATGCCAAGTTAAGCAAGATTAGGTGTAAGAAATGGTAAATCAGCATTATTATCTTACTAAAGTTACTACCAAGAGCAGCCCTAACTTTTCCTTCCAAAATTTCACCAACACACCACTAGCTAAACACTCAAAGAAGGTTTTAATCGATTTAGTTTCTTGTTTCCTCACTTGGATGGCTCAAACTCAAGATGGATTGGTGAAGCTCTCCCTTGGTTTTTCTCTCCCTCTCTCTCGGCCAAAGCAAGCAGAAAATGAGGAAGAAAGGAAGCTAAATGGTGATAAGAAGGCAAGACAATTTGGTCTCGGTCAAGGCCCTAGATGGCCAACAAGTGTCATACCAATTTCCACTCATTTTTTTGCTTCTTTTCCTTGCCAATTTGGTCAAAATTTTCGGCCAAAGCCAGCTGAGAATGAGGGGATATTTTGCTCAAATATTAATGAGCTTATATGGTAAGAAAGTGGTGACCAAGTGGTGTGTTCAATCGGTAGTGCACGGTACACGTCGGTTCGCACCGTTTTTCCTTAAATCACACGTACTAGGGTTTTTACTTCCTATTCACTAACTTTTTATCATTGCTTCTAATCACATATTATTTCTCACCTAAAAGTCACTCTTAAGCACCAAATTTGTTCCCCACTCCATACCGAAAAATCATCCTACGGAAAAACGTGAAAACCCTAACTTGCTCCAACTTGAAAACGAAAAGTGAAACCCTACTTTTTAGGTTCATTTGCACTTATTGTGGAATGATTGGGTAGGGGGCTATAATAAATGAATAATTTCCAAATAAAAGGGCATTTTTGAGAAAAATATAAGGAATTTGCGAGTCCTCACACTCTTTTCCCCTTAAAAGAATTTCGACCTCGAAATTCATACCTTTCGTCGTGAATAGGTCGGGATATTTCTCTTGCATGTCTTTTTCTAGCTCCGAGGTTGCTTCTTCCACTTCATGATGCTTTCATAGAACCTTTACTAATGGAATCTGCTTGTTTCTCAGGTCCTTCACCTTCCGATTCAATATTTGAATGGGTCGTTCTTCATAAGTTAAGGACTCGTCGAGTTCAACATCTTCGGGTGACAAAATGTGAGTTAGATCCGGATGGTATTTCTTAAGCAAAGAAACATGGAAAACGTCATGGATCCGAGACAAACTAGCTGGTAACTCAAGTCGATAAGCCACCTTTCCTATTCGCTGGAGTATATTGAAAGGTCCTATGTACCGTGGCTGCAACTTTTTCACTTTTCCTGCTCTAATCTTTCCTTTCAACTGGGTAATTCGAAGAAACACCTTATCTCCTATCTCGAACTCCAAATCCTTCCTTCGATGATCGGCATAACTCTTTTGTCGGCTTTGGGCTGTTTGAAGTCTCTGGTGGATCACCTTTACCCGTTCGTAGGCTTCCTCAACCCATGGTATTGTAGTCGGATCTATAATCTTTCTCTCTCCTACTTCATCCCAATGGATTGGCGATCGACATCGTCGTCCATACAAGGCTTTATATGGAGCCATTTGAATAGAGGAATGATAACTATTGTTATATGCAAATTCAACCAAGGTTAAGTATCGGCTCCAACTTCCTCCAAAGTCCACAATACAGGCTCTCAGCATATCCTCAAGAGTATGAATGGTTCTCTCAGATTGTCCATCAGTTTGTGGGTGATATGTTGTACTATAGTATAACTTAGTTCCTAGAGCCTCTTGCAATTTCTGCCAGAATCGAGATACAATCCTAGGGTCTCTATCAGATACAATGCTTACTGGTACCCCATGTAGTCTCACCACTTCATCCATATAAAGTTTGGCAAGTTTTTCCAAAGAATATTTCATATTTACTGGCAGGAAATGTGCGGTCTTAGTTAATCGATCCACTATTACCCAAATCGCATCATGCCCCTTTTGTGTTCGTGGCAACCCTGATACAAAATCCATCGTTATGTGCTCCCATTTCCATTTAGGGATCTCAAAAGGCTGTAACAGACCTGACGGTTTTTGATGCTCAGCTTTCACTTGTTGGCACGTAAGACACCTTTGTACAAACCGGGCAATCTCCGCTTTCATATTCTCCCACCAATACAGACTTTGAGGTCCTGGTATATCTTATTATTCCCTGGGTGCACTGTATACCTAGAGCGGTGTGATTCCTCCAAAATCTCCCTCTTTAACTCCTCCTCCCTAGGTACAATGACACGATTTCGGAACTTTAAGATTCCATCAGGACCTAGGTTAAAGTTAGGCAACTCCCCTTTCTTCACCTTTTCCACCCACTTTTGCACCATTGGATCCTTCACTTGACCCTCTTTAATCCGATCCAATTTCGTGCAGCATTTAGAGGCAAGTAAGAAAAAATGATAAAGGAAAAAAATAGAGAAAGTAAGAAAGAAATGTCTTGGTCAAGTAATAGCTTTGACCTGTGACAGGTGGCGCGAGTTGATTCAAGTCTATCTTTTTTTTCCTCTCTTGTTTGTCTCCAATCTCCAATATGTCTGGGGTTTCTCCACTTATTCTTAACACCTCATATCATGTAATTCTTTTTAAGCAAAACTCCTTCTAATTTATCAAATTTATCACTCACCTCACTAGTCGGTCACATTACCTTAATATACTACAGAACTTAACATGCACTAAAATATAAAAGGGGAATGATAAAAATCTTGACTCAACCAATGAAATCACCATGAAATTAAGGCAATCAAAGTAAAATAAAAGAAAATATAAATTAAATTTTTTCAAAAATAAGAGAAATTATAAAATAATTTTTCGGGATCTCACAACATGATTGTTTCAAATAAATCCCATATGCAAATAGAAACTTCCAATCAAAGTTTCCCTATCAATTAGCCACCAAAACCATAAATCCTTCCACCCGAAGCCTAGACCTCTCTTTTAGCTGGATTTGGAAGCAGAGAATTCCAAACAAAATTAAACACTTTATTTGGCTAGCTGCACATGGTAGGTTTGCAACCAAACAATTTCTCTACCATAGACACATCTCTCAAGATGACTATTGTGCTATCTACTCTAGCCAGCCTGAAATTTGGACCATGTCTTAGGATCTGCCCTCTAGTGCAATTCTTTTGTCTAAACCTCAAACCACCTTGGCCTCCTCATTATCAGCTTCTCAACATAACATACCATGCACCAAGAGGTTTCAAACTTTTCGTCGTCTTCATGTGACTTGCACCTGTCTCCTTAAAGCAGGCGGATCATGTGGGTGCTCCATCATTATTACTTTATATGGGTAAATAGATTGTTCGATTGGCCCGTTTTCAGGGGGACGAGATATGCGCATGTGATTTTCTTTCCTCTTTCAGCTCTTTCTGCTACTATGCCTGAATCTATGAGAAGCATCTTCCTAAATGATGATTGGTGCAATTTACAGTGTTCACCTCTATTGATGTGGTGTAAATTTTTGGAGATGGCATCTCAATTATGCGTCAAATTTTCCCCTTTCCCAGCTTCTCCCTCTCACTACCTTCTTTGTCCGAGTTGCTTACAACCTTCAACTTCTTCGTTTCTTTCCTTCCGTTAGTCACTGAGTGCTCAGCCTTTTTAGGGATCCTTTACTTGCGAGCTCTGATTACGGTTCCTTTATGCATTGGCTTTGATTAATCTTGTTGGGTTGTGGCTCTTTCTTTGCTTGGTGTTGTTCTAGGTCTTTGCTTTTATTTTTCTTGAGCCTGGTTGAATCTTCCTAAGAATTGTTTCTAGTACCAGTGTGCTTATGAAACTATTGCTAGATATAGGTTGTGACAGTGTCTTTGCTTGGTGTTGTGGTCGATCTCTCCTATTATGCTTCTATTGATGTGTTAAGCTTTTAGACTTTTTTCCTAGGCAGAAAAATTTTTAATTGCTTGGATCTTGAGCTTGGTTGAACTTTTACAAGAATTGAGCTTCTCTTACAATTTTTCCTTGGCTATTTCTTTTGGTTTCTTTTTGGTACTTGTGTGCCTGTCATTGAGTTTGCATTTCAGCTTGTCAAACGATGGAGTTTTGTATAGTAAAAAAATGTATATGTGTTGCCTTTCCTTCTCGTTATGGTTTTTACCTTGAAAGATTGAGTCTTTTTATTTGATTTTTTTCCTGCTGATTACAACAGATTTCCTTGGCTGGTGTTTTGTGTTAGCCATTTTACATGCCTTCTAGGAAAATTGACAAGTCACCATTGCCGTGTGTCTCTATCTGTGTGAACAAGTTCGTTGGAATCATATATAGACTATGCGTACTAATCCAAGTTTATGGTTTTACTTACAAAATGAACATTTGCCGCTTGAAAAGGTACATAAAGAGCTTGAAAAGTTCATTGTCCAACTGAAATCAAGAAATACCAGAGATGGTAGTGGATATAACCATTACGCGGTTGCTTATTACTTTGGAGAAAGCGTGGCAACGTCTTCTGGCAACAAAGATTTCCACATCGGCGCCAATAATGAACTTGTCCAAGCTGAAGAATAGAATGGTCAAACTCATGCACCAGGTCATTTTTTACATTAATTTTTCCGCCCCCCTTGAATCTTTACTTATCCAATTTATTAACATGGCACGCTTTTTAATTTCAGAAGGAGAACGATCTTCTTCACGATTACAAGTTCACCTCACAGCAAGGTTTAGAGATGCTGGAGAGATAGGAAGGGAATCTATTGAAGTTGATAACTCTGGCAGTGCCAAAAAAAGACTTGTCTGATCTTTCTTTATCCATGGTACTCCTTGAAGCTACATTGATATAGTAGGAAATATTTTGGATTATGTCAAGATTAGACAAATTCAGACAGATGTAAAACTTATGCATTCATTGGCTTATGTGTATGCCTGGAGTTGCATTTTGATGTTTTTGCTTCAAACTCATGCTTCTGTTAACACATCTGAGATATTCTGCATTGATAGCAGCTACGGGTTTTGTACCATGTGGCTTTTGGATATTTATTACTATTTGGTATATTTCCTTATTACCTTCTCCATTTATCTACTAGAGCACCTAACTTTCAGGCTTGAGTAATATTTTTCTACTTATTAATTAATGCATATAAATTGATTTCCATGATCCTATATGCTTAATTAAGTGATTTGTAAGAAGCAAGAAAATCATTTGCTATACTGATCTTTGGAGCCAATGGAATAGAGATTATGTACCATGGCATCACACATTAAGAATTCAAGTATTATGTTGCTAAAGTCCAAATTATTGATGCAATTGTTGTTGGCCGATGTTGTTGGCCGATGCAATGTACCGATCATTAGTTTCATATTTCTAAATAGCTTCACTTGATTTAACCTTCTGTTGAGCTTCACATTTTTCTTCCTTGTTCGCTCTATCATGAACTTGGATTTTACACCCTTCAGTTACATTTTTGTATTACCTTTTGTATTGTTTTTTCTTTTGATATTAATTTTTAGTTCAATTACTTGCTTACCTTATCCTCCTAATCTATATTGTCTATTTAATAAGCTCTGTCTTACAATTGTGCTTTTGGATTAAAAGTTATTTTTAAATTTTCTTCTAAACATTCTTAAATATATTAACAATTAAATTACAAGGTATATAAATCTCAATAAATAAAACACATGCAAGGAACCCAAGATATTTATTCCAATGGCATTATCACTATCCATGTAATGCCTACTTAATGATGCCTAAATAGGCATACATGCTGTCTATTCCACCGCACAACGCCGCAGTTATACCTCGTAGTAGATTTTAAAGCATGGCTCAAAAGCTGCTGCACATCTCTTACTTCTCCCCTTATCATGAAGTTCTTTGGGGAGTCATCTCTGCTTTTGCCTATCGGACCATCTGGTCTTTTCGCAACAAAACAATTTTTGAACCTTACAGACCTCGTTCAAATCCTATCCTTTGGTGTACCAAATTAGCTATTGAAATTTTCAAAATAGGCCCTTATTCCTCTAATTCCCCCAATTAAAAAATCTCAAATTATGGTAAGGTGGTTTCCACCCATCACTAACTGGTCCAAATTGAATTCCTATGGCTCAATGCTTGGAAATCCTGGTTGAGCTAGAGCGGGTGGAATTATTAGAGACTCACCTGGTTGCTGGATAAATGGTTATATTTGAAATTTGGCGACAGCTGCCAATATACTAGCTAAATCATGGGGCTTCAAGGATGGAATTGAATTAGCGCTATAAGGAACTTCTGGATGAAGAGGACTTAATGTGGAAGCAATATGCCAACCAATATTGGTACAAGTTAGAAGACAGGAACACTTCCTTCTTTCGTGCCCATGCTTGAAACGGCTTAAGCATCCTGATTGGCATTGGTGTGAAAAGCTAAAGGACATTTGAAGCAACTATCATTGATCATTTTGGCAAAATTTTCTCTAGTTCAAATCAATCAGAAGGAGATTTACAATAGGTACTTGAATGCATCAGACCCAAAGCCACTTCAGAGATGAATACTCGACCTCTTCTGCCCTTGATGGCAAATGAGGTAAAGAAAACTCTTTCCCAGATGCATCCAAATAAATCTCCCTACCCAGTTGGTTTTAGTCCAATCTTTTTTCAGAAATATTGGAATATTGTAGACCAAGATATCAGTCATTTTGCCCTATCATTTTTGAATAATGGTGTCTTTAACAATCAAGTTAACTTTGCTCGTATTGTTCTTATTCCTAAATGCAAAATCCCTGACCAAATTTCTCAGTTTAGGCCCATCTCACTTTGTAATGTTGTTTATAAGGTAGCATCTAAGGTCTTGCTAATAGAATTAGGTCTTTTTGCCTGACATCATTTTTGAATCCCAATCTGCTTTCATTCTAGGCAAGCTAATTACTGATAATGTTTTAGTCTCTTAAGAACTCCACCACTATATAAAGACTAAACATGGAGCAAAGATGGTCTAATGTTGTTTAAGCTAGATATGATTAAAGCCTTTGATAATGTTGTGTGGGATTTTCTTTTGAAAGTTACGAGTGCCCTTGGTTTCAATTCTTGTTTCATCTCTCTAATCCATAAATGTATTTCTTCAGACATTTTTTCCTTCATGCTGAATGGTGTGCAAGTTGGCTCAATCACCCCACAAAGTTGGCTCAATTAATGTATTTGTAAATTGTTATGATGCTTAAAAATGATGAATTGTTACTATTTTACTTTTTATTTTTTCATGTTTGTTTAAACTTAATAGATGACATTTTAGTAGTTAATTTTGATGTTAAAAATCTTGGATTTGGAAGTTATGCCTTTTTAGTGTTTGTGGATGTTGATGATTATTTTATAATTGAAATTATTGTTTTGTAAACTATAAAGCATTTAGTTTTAAGACTTAAAATCATAAATTATAATTGTTTATGTTCTTCTTATTTATTATTTGTCAAATAGTAGTTAAAAAATACTATATGTTTATAAGTAACTTACTTATTTGATATCTTTAGATTGTACAAAATGATATATGAATTTCAAATTTATTAATTTAGTAAATTTAGGAGTTTTTGGTGTGATCTTACAATCTTATGATCTGATATTGTGAAATTAAAATTGATCCTACATAAAATCTGGATTTTGCAAACCTTGGTGCAAAGTGGGATTAAGCCCCAATCAACAGTAGACATGGACAGAATTAAGCCCCAATCAACAGTAAACATGCACAGGTTATAGGATAATTTTCTGGAATTTTGGTGGCATTTGGTAACTTCAACATAGGCTATTGCGTGCGCTCTCCTCTTTCTTATTCCCGCTGCTCGTTTCCCTTGCCTTCACCACCGCTCATCTCATCAAAAAAGTGCCTGAACCTATTCCTCCTCCGGCAAACTTTTTCCTCCGCTTCTTCTTCCTCTTAAATTCCCCGTCCGCTGCTTCTTGCCCCGTAATCTTTTCCTAGAAATCTACTACAAATTTCCCTCACAATCTTTCCCACACACAACGAAGGTATGAGTACTCTTCTGATCTCAGCAATTCAATTTTCGAAGTGCTTCGATATTTTTCTTTACTTCAAGTGTTCTGTTTTTTATCATTGCTTGGGTTTTCATGTGAATTTGTGTAATTTTTTCTTATATTGGGATTACTTTGACTACATATGTCATTATTTGAACTTAGAATCGCTTTGTACAAGATCATCCATAAGTTCTTGGAACGCCAATTGTCGAATCTTTGATCTGGGTTTTACTTTTGCATTTTTAATTTCATTAGTTTGTTTGTTTTTGTTAGCATGCAGAATAATTGCAGGCCATAAACCACTGGAGAGTGAGATTGGGCTCTTTTGCAGATACTAAAATACTTAAACTCCTCATAGATTCATAAACAGTTTGAGAAATTACTGTTTGAATTGGTAGTCTTAATACAGGAGAAGTGGTGCGGTTGAGAGTGGGCAATGACCTCATTCGCTAATATTGCTGTCTGAACAAATTTACTACTAATTCTTTACATTTTGTAATACCACATCTTTGTGACCCAATCCTGTTTCATTGTTAAAAAAGAATAATAGATTGAGTCGATTAAAACTCGTTGAGCATTGTAGGACAAGTCAGTCTCTGTTTGCTCTCACAATGGCCAAGTTCATGACTTTCTGCAGTGTCCTTGAACATTGTTGTATAGCTTTGTGTGCGTGCACCCGCTTCAAAATCAATTAATGTGGTAGAAAGAAGAAAGTCTCTAGGAAGTTTATCATATCGAATGAGATAGAGCCTTGACTATTTTCCCATAGAAGATAGAACTTCTGTTCATCAACATGCTGATTGCTTCTTCTTTTCACCTCAGCAATCAATTGATATATTCCTCGATTCAAATAGATTATTTTTTTCTTCTTTTATTTGCAAGTCTATTGTACATATCTCCTGGAGTAAGATCTTGTGTGGTACTATAAACTACTGAAAGTTGGCCTCTTGCATGTGGGGCGAGACCAAAGGTGGTGTTTTTTATGCTAATCCTCAGTTAAATTGTCAAAGAAGGAATCCATAGAATTTAACCACAGGGGTTGGCTTATTCTAATTCAATTCCAATTCCATTGAGCTAAATACAACCTTATGATAATTAGATTCGATCCAACTCAGATAGCGAGAGGGCTTTTGATCATCTTCGTGGGTTTGAAGTTGAAATGACATAATTCTAGAAATCCTTAATTTTTTCACGTCTGAATTATGCCCTAAATTGTTTGTTGTCTTGAAACTTTTGTTGGTTTCCCTCTGGCAGATGTCCCTCATGAAGCATGTTTTTGTCATTGACACGCTGCAGCAGCAATTGATAGCTCTAATGTGTCATACCTCTTCCTTGAGTCTTTCAGGTCTGAAACAAATGAAACTTTAATTTGGCAGCTTAAGATCTTAGAACTCGAGTTTTCATAGTTTTTTAAGCAGAGAATTATTGGCTTTCATTGGAATTGCGTGAAATGGCAGAAATCTTCAATTACACAGCTTGCAGACAATTATTGCAAATGTTTTGTGCGATCGTATTCTTTCATGGTTCAGAATATGTACTTGCAATGGCCATTCATGGAAAATCAAGCGTAACAGTTAAGTCACTTTTAATCAGTAAAAGCTATATCCTTGCAATGGTTTGCTCACTGATAGAGTACCTTATGGAGGTTTATTTCTTCCCGGGGCTAAAGGAACATTGGTGGATAAGTAATCTTGGCCTTGCAATGGTTGTTATTGGTGAAATCATAAGGAAGTTGGCCATTTTAACTGCAGGTCAAGCCTTCACTCATCTTATTAAGCATTATCACCAGGAGAATCACAAATTGGTGACGCATGGAGTTTATCAATTTGTCCGCCACCCTGGTTATAGTGGATTCTTCATCTGGGCTGTTGGCACTCAATTTATGCTTTGTAATCCTCTGTCAACAGTCGCATTTGCCATTGTGGTTTGGCGCTTTTTTGCACTGCGGATACCGTATGAGGAGTTTTACTTGCGGCAGTTTTTTGGGTCTGAGTATGAGGATTATGCTAGGCGAGTCCCCTCTGGGATTCCATTTGTAAAGTGATGCATTACAATGTTTCAATGATTTTTTTTTTTTTTACTGCTTTTTGACACTGGGGGCATATCTCCTTAAAACTTGGAAGGTTGTTCACTAGCTCCTCTTGGCTATCTTGTAACTTGATTTTGTTCTGCTTCTTTGTACAATAGATTGGCTGTTTCAGAAAACCATTTCCAAATGTAGAATATTTAGGCTGCAAAAGTGGTATTCTATTGCTTCATCTGCATGTTTGCTAGTTTAATCTCAAACTTGTTTGCTAGTTGCCTGGATTGGATTGAAACATGTAATGAGCAGGTAATATTGCTGAAGGTCACGCTTAAAAGGTATCATCAAGTTTCTAGTGGTACATCTCTTAGATAGGCCTTTTGGTTTTTCATCCCAAAGTTGATGGTTGGGGACACCATATTAGGGTGAAGAACTAACTAGAGAACAGAGGGAAATCTTAACCAAACCACTGGGGTCTGTCTGTTCCCCCCCCCCACCCGCCCCAGTTGATTTGATGCTGTGTGAAGCAAATAGCAAATTTTAAGGATCACGAATTGAAGTCTGAGTTGAGAGAATATTCACTATATTGTGAAGAGATTCAAAGATCAGAAGCAAAAAGCAATTTTTAGTCTTGTGTAGAATGCTGGCAAGGTATATATTTTCTTTGCTTTGCTAGGATTATTTACATGTTTTGTTGGATTGATCTCAAACTCTGGTTTCTTTAGGAAGATTGCATGGTAATTTGCTATAATCTTTAAAAAAAATCTTGTCCTAGTGGCAGTTGTAATGTTAATGAATGAACTTTATCTTCAGGTTTGATGGTCTATGCTGGTTTTCTTAGTACTTATTTTTAAACTTTTCTCATGATGGTATGATGGTATGATTACGTTCTGTCTTTCAAGACTTCCAAATTTGATGGTGTCTTCATTTTCCTCTCTTAAGTTTTTGTATCAAGATGTGATGTCAAACAACTTTTTCCTCTGTTGCTTTTGGTTCTTTCTGTTTTTAATCTTTTTCTTTAAATGGGTGTTTGTTGGGCTGATAAGCATGCTGAGTTTGTTTTTGTAATGCTATCAGCAGAAGTGTTTGTTTCCTTTCTTCCACTGCTACATACAATGTTATGTTCACATCTTGAGAGGCATTGTTGTTGCTGAATGTTGGTTTTGAGATGGAGTGAATTGGCTTACTGCTAATGTTTCTGTTTCGATACAACTGAAGATTATTGAGTTTCTGTAACTACAAGTATTTCTAGTATTTACGCAAAGGATGGCCTTAGGATTCAAATATTTAGTTTGTTACTTGTGATTTCCAAAGAGCACACATTATGCTTGTTACTTACTAGTGATTCTAGTGCGGACATGGAATTTGTCTGATCTGAATTTGGGTGGCAAAATTACAGCCTTCTATGGACAATATTCAGTCTTGTAGGAAAGTTATGCTCCAAAGCTAAATAATTGATGCCAGCATGTAGATTGAATTTTGTTGTTGCAAGTGACACTTAAAAGTTTCTGGCACATAAGGTATCAGGCTGCAGATGCAACTTATTTCTCTAATGATAATTGTCTGGTTGTGCACATCCTCGTATGCAGTCCTTAAACATAGCCTTTATTCGTTATCTGAGACGCAAACTACCAAACTGGATCAACATGATTAGCTTTCTGTATATCCTGGGAAATACTTATGTGCATTTGTTCTTTACAGTAACTTTGCTAATGCAGCAGTTGTTATGCTTCACAACTCTCCAATAATGGAGCAATGGTGTGCTTCATAAATCAGCAACGGTTCATTACTTGATTATATGATGGGTAAGTTTTACTTTTTGTCATGTTGTGTTTGAATATTCTTGATGAGTATATGATTGCTGTTACCGGAAGGAGAGGAAGGATTTTCATTCAGAGGAAAGAGTAAAGATAGCAACCGGAGCAGCCACGTTTAAGTTTTAACAAGAGCAAGATACAATTCCTTGACAAAGTACAAGGAAGGGTGAATCCCTAAACTGCACCATCTGCTACTTTTGAAGGAATAGCTCAGCCATGGAGGAGTCAAGCCCAGTGCAATCCATTGACATGCAAAACCATGTAGCAAACCATCATCATCATTTACTCTACCGCATGAAAGAAAAGGGAGAATTAAATTGAACAAACCGTAAAAGAAAAACAAATAAACAGCTGCAGAGAAAAGGTCCATGAAGAATCATTGCTGCCACTCATTGCTGGCCCGGTAGAAACCTTTTATGATGTGGAATTTAGCCCATGTATTCACTAGCGCACGCATTGCCTATCTTGATTCGTGGTTGGTAGTTGAAGTTTCCAAACAGGGTTATAGTAGTGGTATGGATATTACCAGAAAAAAGAGCATTGCTAACTGAACTGAATAAATCGTGAAGAGATCTGGTTATTATTTTTGTTATTTTATTTAGGATTGCTTAATTGTCTTTAAATAATGACATTTAAATTGTTGACATTTCTTGTTTTTCTTTTTATTTTTGAGTAATAGGTCATCATATCTTAAATCAGCCAGCAAAATCTCCGGAAAGGCTACCATAACCGGATCCCTTTTCAGGATTCTGCCACAAGCAAATTCACTTATATTGCATCCTGCCTCAAGTAAATTTTCATCGCCTCATGTATAGATGATTTTGAGTTTTTTCAAACATCGGCTCTTTCATTGTTTAGGCATCGCTTATGTAACACACATAAGTATGCATAAACTATATATAATTATGATAATAAAAATGTTCATTATGAGATTATTAATTTCAGGTTGCAAGCCATAGTTGGCCAGCAACATTTCGAACATATTTGGTGCCTACAGGATACAACACAAGGGATATTTGATGTCTAGATCACAATAATTTACGTTAGATAGAAGGATAAGCCAATGGTGCCATACTATTATGTCGTCAATAATTTGCAAGTTTTCTTGAAGCTTTTGAGATTGTTTCTCAATTGTCGTAGAAGCCGGTCATTAAATTGTGCACTATTCTGGGATACATGTAAAAGGGATAGAAACAGTTGTAAGTACAGTGGTTCATCAATGGTGTAAAATGTTGTAAATAAATTGCAATACTCCCCCGTCCTAATTTTAATTTTTGTGTCGTGTTCTAAATATTTAACTTCTTTAACAATAGTGCTTAATTATGCTGTTTATGATTTTTTTCTAATCTTACTCTCCAAAATTCAAAATTTAAATTTGGATATAATCTACATATAAATAAAGGAAGGAACAATATAGAGAAGAGAAGTCAAAAAGAGTTTTGCATGACAAACATCCGGAATGGAAAGTGTCTAATACTTCAATGTGATAGAAGAAGTACGTTTTTAACCGCTCTTGATCTTCTATCTAATATTGTCGAACTCCTTGTCCAATATTAAACATGGCGTGTTGAGTCCATAAAATGATGATTGGCTTTTCTAATAATTGCTCCAGAAGGATAGAAATTCTCTCACAACTTATGCAATTTCATAGTAGAAACGTAACTATAATGTATAAATCTCTTATGAAAAGTAATTGAATATAACACTGTCATTATGATAACAATGAATTACAATTTGTTAAAAATTATTACGCCGTTCAACAACAATTATACGGACAGATTGATAATAGGACGCTGAACTTCAATTTTCACTATATGAATTGTTGCGTACAAGGATACTAGATCGTGCTAAGTAACGCTAGTGAAGTAGAAAGCAAGAGAAGCAATAAGAGAGATCTTTCGGAGCATTCTGGAAATAGGCTTCATATGTACGTATTAGAATCACAATGTCAATGGTTCCCAACTAGCACTAAAATGGACAGGATTACAGGGCAAGTGCGTTATATGCTTAGATTGACACATTATATACGCAATTGATGAGAAAAGACATGAAAACTATAGTGGAGGATTTTTTTTTTCTTTTAAATACATAGTGGAGGATTTAATACAATTGATAATCATTAGAAAACTATTATTTTCCCCATATCACGGTTTATTTTTTAAAAATTTATTATGAATTTGTGCAAGCATGAATAACTTAAATTAAAAAATTAACAACGATCTTTCTATGTTCATTCATTTTAATTTTTAGAAAATTGATGTATGCTAAATGTTTAACTATCATATTAATTTTTTAGTACATATTTTTACTACAATATAATAGTATTCATCAAATATTGTAACGCATATTAAAAAATTGATAGATTTTTCAAATAAATATTCTTTTAGATAATTAAAATTTTATAGATAATTAAAATTTTTATAATGGCCATAAACCAAGTTACATATTTGTACTTAATTAAGTACAAAAGATTCAATAATTTATTTTCTACATCGACAAATATTCAGTTTCCAACAATATTAGTAAATTTATTAATGTAATAGTTAAAGTGCTTTTTAACGCTAAGTTAATCCATATGGATAAAAAAATTATATGAATTTACAAAAAAAATGATATTTTTAGAAGAGAGAGAAACCATAAAAATAAATAATTCAAAATTTTCTCAAAAGATATAGTTGTTAGAAGAGAGAGAAACTACCAAAAAAATAATTATAAAAGAGTTGAATGCAAATATGGGTAAACTCCAAACATCCAAATTACTCATTAATTCTTTTCAATTAGGCATACCACCTAAGAGAGAGAGAATATGGGTAATTAAAATAATAACTTTCATATATATATATATATATATATATATATATATATATATATATATATATGCGAACTAGAAGAGATAATTAAACAAAGGGATAATTTCAAAAACCTCCCTTGAGGTTTTTAACAATTTCACCTAGCTCCCTTGAGGTTTGAAAAATTACATATAGCTCCTTTGAGTTTACCGTTTTCGTAACAAAAACTATTTAATGGTCAAATTTTTGAATGAATAACCCAAATGCCCTCATGAAATTGTGAAATTCATTTTACCTTTTTATAAAATTATTTAAAAACTATGGAACATGCACAAAATCTCTAACTCATTTTCAACTCTCATATCTACTATTTTAAACCTTTCATATTACCACATCCCAAATTAGTACCATTATCACCATGACCATTACCACCATCAATCCCTAAATTCTAAAACGTCAATCAAAATTAAAAAAGTTTGCACTACTAAACTCAAAAAATTTCAATAACCGCATCAATACAACATCTTATCCCTCAAATACTGGAGTACCACTACTATTCCTATCCTTTTTAAATCCAATTTACATATTTTTCTATTCATCTTTAGATCCTCCAAACAAAGCTAAAATTAATTGTTAATATGTTGTAATTGTGTTTAGGATATAATCGGTTATTCCACAAGTGAATTTTATTTTGGTTTCCATTAAATGTCTTATTGTGTGATGCATTCATATGAACAAGATTAGGAGTGGATTATTTAATTGCATGAAAAATATTAATATATTAAAGCTAATATGGCCATTTTTTAGGGCCAAGGGAGATAAGTATAATATTAAAAAGTTCAAGGGTACTAGGTGAAATTGTGAGAAACCTCAAGGGAGGTTTTTGAAATTATCCCTTAAACAAAAGCAGTGGTTCCCATTTAGTAATTAAGCATTTAAGTGCTATTTCAACTCATTATATTATTTTCTTAACGTAACATCACAGTCTATATCAATTCACAATAAAATAGAATAGCGCTGTCCCACATCAGCTGCAAAGTTTTAAGCTGCCTAGTACCTAAAGGTGATAAATTAACCAATTTAATTAAATTTACCCATATTTGCCCACGAATAGATGGGTATGGATATCTTAAATTTTTGCATATGGGTATAAATGGGTTACCCAATACTACCAATTTATTAAATGGGTATTATTGGGTAACCCATCAAACCCAATTAACCCATTTAGAATTGTCTTTTCCCAAGTCTTCTCTCTTCCCCCACCTATTTTTTTTTCCAGATTTTTCATTTTGTCATGATATTAACTACTTTTATTTCATTATTATTATTATTTGTTGGTTTTATCTTATCATTTTATTTTCTCTTAGTTTGCTAACTTGCTCATTTTTTAGATTTACCAATTTATGATAAGTTTTAACCTTTTTTCCTATCTTTCCAAAATGAAATTTTAAATTTATATATGAAAAAAATGTTAGGGGTTCAAACCTTTTGGATCAAGTTTTTATGTTAGCTTTTATAGTACTTAGTTCAAAATTTTATATTCTTATTATTCAATTATTAAATAGCATGTATAAATTACTAACTTAGTTTGCAAAAATGAATTTAAATGAGTTTACAAAAGTTAAAATAAATGGGTTATAAATGGGTAATTGGGTTACCCAATTTATTTTTTGACTTACCCATTTATACCCATCTAATTAAATGGATATAAATGGGTTGACTCACCGATACCCATTACCTATTTTACTGAACCCAAACCCACCCAAGTCACCCATTTTACCACCTCTACTAGTACCACATACGTATTAATGTTGCAAATTGGATGTTTGACAAAAAAATGTCGAAAAGTATTTCATAAGAAGATTAATAAGAAGTTGCTGTTTTCAATTTAACTCCCTGATAGCTCACGTATATTTCAGAGATTATGTTTATCAGATACTTTCATATTGGTGTCCATGAAAAAGAAAAATAAAAATAACTCAAGGCAGCACTTGAGGTTTGTTTTGAATATGAAGAACATTTCTCTATCTTTTTTTTTTTTGTTTTTGTTTTGGGCAGTGAATGGAGTGACCATTTCAAAGTGTAAACCAATTACTTATCTATACCTAGAAGGGTCCTGTTAATGCCACAGCCCATTTTTTAGTTTCGCAGCTATTTTTGTACAAAATGTCAAAATTACCCTTCTGAGGTTCAAACGCAATTGTTCTTGCATAGGCTCTGGGATACTGCAGAATTGCGGGGAGATGAGTGCAGGATGCTACAAGAGTTAAGGGTTGCCATATTTGATTCTTTTTCTAGCTGTTTTCCTTTTTGTTCGTGCTTGTGATTGAAGAAGGGTTAAAGCGTTCTTTTGAGAATTGTATTTGTTGAAATCTCGAAATGATATGATACAAAGGGATGGAGAGGATGGAATATACCAATATAAGATATATAGAGAGAGAGAGAGAGGTGGCTGTTGACAATGAAACTTTTGAATGTAGTCCCAAAAGTTCAACGGCTGTTTGGCACTTGAGTTTTTGTCAAGTTTATTTTTAACAATTTTTTAAAAAACTTTAACTACAATAATCTCAAAAAAATTCTTAAAGTTTTTAAATTATACACTTCAAAATATTTAAAAATTTACACATTTTAAAAATTTTTTTAAAAATTTCTACAATAAGTTACAGTAAAATTTTAGATAAACATTCAAAAAATTCACTTGTCAAACTAGTCGGCTCTTTGTTTAGACAGTTTCTGGTCTTTGGTTTATTAGACCAAGTCACTAAACCACGAGCCCAGCCCACCAATTGGCTGCTTAATTGGATTGAGTCTCAAAATTATCAATCCAAGAAATAGGAAATGAGACTTCTCCAGCTCCCATTCTTTCCGGTTGTGTATAGTGTATACGGGTAGAATTTCGATGTAAACTAATACAATTTTAGTATAAAGGTAAATTATAATTAAATTGGTGTAAAATTTAACTAAAAGTATATTAGTTTAAACTGAAATTGTATCCTTTTGTACAACTATACAGAACTGAACAGAAGGCCCGGATCCCGAGAAATATGGATTTGAAACATCCAAGTGGGCAAAGAGGCAAGAGAGATTTAACATGCCCAAATTCTGCCGTTTAATTTGTCTAGATTAATCTTTCCATTATCTTTTGCATGATGTGGGTAATCAATAATGCGTATGCTCATACAAATATTGTGGGGGAAATGCCAAAAATTTTCTCTTTAAGAATTAGGTCAACTGTAATAGCAACCTTGAATATTTTATCAATAAAATTCACGGTTCATGAAAATTTAATCAGTGATATTCTGAAAGCTTGATACATATCTGATTAACGTGTATCACGATCATACAACTCAAGCACATCTTTTATAAAAACAGGTTCTCGGATTGTTTGCATAATCTCATCCTAGACATCAAAATTAGTTTACACTTTTTGGCGTTTATTCAAACCCAACAGAAAAAAAAGATTGAAAAAAAAGAAGCATATTGGTCTTCAAACTTTTTTTACTTGCAGCATTCTGTCTCGAAACATATTTTTGTAGTAATTATAGGTATACCTACATCAGTACGCCTTATACTATGTACTCCCTTCGTCCCAAATTATTTTTCGCTCTTCCAAATTTCAACTTTTTAAAAATGATGTCTTGATTGTAATGTTAGTACTTTTATTTTTAACTTTGTCCTCCAAAATTCAAATTGCAAACTTGAATCTAACATAAAATATATGTAAAAGTAGGTATAGCATTGAAAAAAGAGGTCAAAAGTAACTTTGACCTTAGTAATATGACAAATATTTTGGATATTTCAAAATAAAAAACATGACAAACATTTCAAGATGGAGGAATTACCATTTGATATATATATATATATATATGCGTGTGTGTGTATGTATGTATATACATACATATATATACATGTATTGTGTGTATGTATATACATACATATATATACATGTATATATACATACATATAAACACACACTACGTATCTATACTATATATAAAGGGAGAGGAAGGGGTTTGGTCTAAATATTTTATTATCATTTTATGTACTTCCATTGTTGCCCTTATAAAACTAATTTTACTTTAATTACCCAAACACATGTTGTCAAGATAATTATCTATAAGCATTTCTTAATTTACTATTTAAGCATATTTTTTTGTTCAATATAACCTTCCAAAGTAATAACTACCAACATAACAATCATTTTGTCAAAATAATTTAGAAGATTAACATTTTCTTTAACAATAAAAATTTGTACAAAATATTCATTCACCATAAAATATTATGCATTTCTTTAATGCACACTCAATATGCACACACATTGAGTGTGCATTTATCACTAGTATATATAAAGGGAGAGGGAAGGGATGTATAAATTTTTTTATGTCATTTTATGTTCTTCCTAAATTACCCTTAATAATTACCCACTTCCAATTTCCGATATATCCTTCTTCCAACTAATATGTATTTCTTATTATTTTGCTTATTAGCATATTTAGTAAACCTTAATTTTTATTTATAACTCTCAATTACGGTTATGAATTACCTCTAAATATTTATTTATTTATATATTTTATTTTAGTGAATTCTCTACATATTTACTATTATAGCATAAAATTAATTCTCTCGAAAATGATTTCAAATATACTCAAAAAATTTGACACAAATTTCTTTTATTAGTTGCATACACATCGTGTGTGTCTCAAACACTAGTATATATTAAATAGTAGTATTTGTCCTAAAATGTTTGTCATGTTTTTTATTTTATTTTCAACTTTAAAATCCAAAATTCAAAATTGAAATTTGAATCTAACATAAAATATGTGTAAAAGTAGGTAAAGCATTGGAAAAAGAGATCAAAAGTAACTCTGACTTTAATAATATGACAAATATTTTAGAATATTTCAAAATAAAAAGTATAACAAACAATTCGGGATAGAGAGACTACTATTTAATAAATATATAAACACACATACACACACACACATACATACATACATGTATATGTAGAATTACTTTTTCATATACTATCAGTGTAAAATATTTTTTTTTCCACAAACCGATTTAGATCGTGTCATAGAACATGAAATCAAATTTCAAATTTAAATCATGTATATGTGACATATACCTATGGTTGCTAGTGTTAAAAAAATCATTATACCATCAATGCATAAAAATTATATATATATATATATATATATATATATATATCTCAATTTCTTTTTGACTGGTATGAGTCTCAAAGAACTCATGTATCCACATCAAAGTACATAGATCCATTAGATCAACCAAAATCTTTGAGCCATAAGTCAATAGATACTCATGTATCTACACCAAAGCCTGTCTAGTATCAGAGTCAGATAGGAAAGTGGGGTGATGGTTATCTTTTTTTACTTATTATGATATTGTTAGTGTAGATATACAAGTTTAGATTTTTCTGATGGATCGGTTAGATTGGTAATTACTATCTTTCTAAACACATTATAATATTGTTAGTATCGATCTATAAACCTAGATCTGTATGATGAACATGGAACTTGTAATTGCCAATAGCCGATCCTGGCAGTAAGACCATGAGATTTGACAGTAAGACCTATAGGGTTATTGAGATCCCTGTAGGGTTATTGGATTTCTGGATCGATATTAGCTCTATTATAATATTCTTAGAAATATAGTAGTCACTCATAGATAATTTGTTTCAGAAGTTCAGATCTATACAATCTTTATTATAAGTGGTTTAGAAATATAGTCAATTTTCATGGATCCCGAAGGATTCTATGCCAAAAGGAAGAGGATTACAAAGCTATTTGTTTATTTGCTTGTTATTTCTCATGACTTCCTCTTTTAGAACAAATTCTAGCTCTTCCAGTTCTTCCTCAAACACCAAATCAGTAGATGACCTACAAGCCCGAATGTGACAGCCCCACCTTCCCCTAAGGCGAACCAAAGGGGTTAGCGAACTGCTTGCCCAGCTCTCGCCAGGACTAACGGTGCAGTTTAGAGCGATCTATTGCGTTCCGGAACTTGTAACGCGCGTAAATAAGGCAAAAGGGCAAAATAACCCAAAATAAAAAAAAAAATGAAATTTGGAGTCGGCCATGAATAGTAACCGACCCGTCAGAACGCAACCAAATATCAAACAAACATTCGCATCTTGAACTTGAGCAATTACAACCCAAAGTAGCATATAAAAGTTTTCAAAAGTTAATATATACACGGTTTGCCAAATTGAAAGTGAAAACGGCCCTAAAGACACATTTAGGGTTTCACTTCATATACACTACAAAAGAGATATACATCTAGTTCATTCGGCAACCATCTATCAAGATTCATTCCAAAAGAGTCATATTCCTGTAAGGAAAACAAAAGGAACGGTGTGAGCTAATTGCCCAGTGAGATACTATCACTTATGCACCCAAGTGCATATAAGCATCAAGCTTTCATTCAATATAGTAAAAATAAGCAAATGCACACTTCAAATATGGTGATAAAAGGATACAGATGGCTCTCAAGAGCCCTTTCCTCGTTTGCATTTCTTGATCGGACGTCATTGACTCTCCGTCAATGTTCAAAAGTAACCAACCGTAGACTCCACTTCTCTCCCATTCCTTTCACCTAACATCCCCCTACCGGGCCCGCACTCCAAACACTTGCACTGTGGTATTACTCGAGTATACCGGAATCGAGAGTCTCTCATACTACAAGATTCCTTATAACTTTACCCAAGGCTCATTAATTGTCACGACCAAGCCCTTGCCGGCTCGATCCAATCAACTACCAATGGGGTTGAGCTCGATGATAACATTTGTAGTCGTTGGATACTCGTCCGATCGACACCAAGTCAAGTACTTTCATTTCATGTAACATTTCATGTAACATTCCAATAATATGACAACAATGATATAAGGCATATAAGTGAGAGTGATAAAGTACACTTTCACTTCAATCAAGTCACATTCAATTCACTTCAAGCAATTTACATTCATAGCCATATAGTAACACACAAGTGAGTAGTACACTCACCAGGGTCAGTGCAGATACCTCCCAAAAGAGAGTTTTAACCACCAAGAAACCCTAAAATAATCCAAGGAAAACAATTGAAGGTTCCACCTTCAAAATTGAGTATACAGAATGCACATGTGAGGCTCGACTACCAGTCGTATGCCTCGCCAAATAATTACTAAAACAAGGGTGCAAAACATGATTTTTGGTAACGAAAAGGTAACATGAAAACCTAGGCTCAAACAACCCAAAAGCCCTTCGTTCAAATCACAAGTAAATCCAACTAGCCTTCAAGAAAAATTTCGGCAGCATATCCCTTGTTTTTACCTATTTTCCAGCCATCACGGCTTCATTATGTCCTCAAATCAGTCCTAACATCTCGTACAAAAATAATCTCATTCCCAAAAGCCGTTCACTAGGCTTAATGGCATTCAAGTACAAAATTTAGCTAGGAAATAACCGGATATGAAAGTCAAGCCCTAAACTATTCAAATGAACACAATAAGACTCGATTACAAGTCATAAACCAATTCTATATACTACCAAAACAGGGTTCCCTAAGCATACACAAACATTAAAGGAAACCAGAAAATTCGGAAATACAATTAGCTTTGGCCCTGAAAAAAAACAGTTTTTGTCCTCATTTTGCGGTAATGGCACCAATTTCACTATGATTATCGGATGAGGGTACAAGACCCACCATCTCGAAGATAAAAGTCAGGGGTACAACATCACAGAAGGTCACTGAACCCAGTTTTGAGTGCAAACAGATCAAAAATGCAAGATACTACATCGAAAACGTAAAACAAATTCACCAAAACGCATTCTAGCGGAAACATCATAACTCAGGCTCTCCAAGTCCAAATCCAGAAATTCCAAAACCAGCTGAAAGCTAAGAAACAGGGCTAAATTTCATTAGAAGGCCTCAACAACCAATTCGGAAGCAATTCCAGCCAAAACAACCAATTACAGGCGCAATTCTTACATTCGAGTAAAACCAGAACAGCAATAGTAATTTCGACTTATCTCATTCTACACTACTACGATTGACCTGAAATTTTGTAGGTACCTCTAAAATGTCATTCCCTACAACTTTCATGTTTTAAGCCAAGGCCAATTCGGCCTCTAACTAGGAGCTATAAATTCGGGCAGAATGTTCCTTCATGAACCCTAGGTTTTTCAATTTTCTCCCAAAACAGAAATTACTTGCAATCTTCCACTTTTTCCACCTTCTAGAATCATTATATACCATTTCCAATCATCATATATAGCCACACAATCATGCTTATATGAAAACAGAAAAATCCCCAAAAATAATAAAACTTCATCATTTCAACCACAAATCAAGAATTAATCCATAAACTTGCATCTTATACTACCACTAAGCATGATTTAAGCATCAATTAAAGGAGAAGGGTGGTTCTTCACAACTTACCTTAAAAACAAGAGAGAGAGAGCTATTGATCACCTTAACTTTCCAAATAACTTCACACAACAACTCACAAACACTACTTGAAGAGGTTTTATGGAAGGAATTCAAGATTAAACGGTTAGTTTGTGAGATTGGGCATGATTGGAGCAAGAAACTTGGAAGCTTTTCTTTCTTTTCTTGTAGGAAGAGGTTCGGCCAAAAGGAAAAGAAGAATGAGGGATTTTTGGTGAATTTTAAGATATTTAAGTCAATTGGTAAGACCATGAATAGTGGTCTTAAGGTTGGACCACTCAAATGGTGACACTTGTCACCTTTTAATAAATGCTCACCAACCTTGTCTCTCTTATATCAATCCACTTAACACCCTCTACTTATCTCTTAACACCCGGTAAATTAATTCCAGTATTCAAAACTTAATCTAGTTGGCCGAATTTTTCCGAACTTTTCGCACTAGTGGGTCCCACGTCCGGTATACACTCTTCATTTCTCAAAATCTATTCGATATTAGAAAAATCATCTAAAAACTATATTTACTCATAAAAATTATCTAGAAAATTTTCCGGATACAGAAAGTGCAGAAAACAAACCATTGAAGATAAGAAAACCTAGAAATATAATAAAACCTAGAAAATGGAAAAATTACGGGTTCTCACACCGAATTACTCGGATTAAATAGTCAATCCTCCTTCAAACAAAGAACCTAGAAAATAAACCTCCTGGTTTCCAAATTGACAAACAAAAACTAAGATCTAAATTCTTTACAAACCATAATTAGCTTAAAAGAAAACAATTTTTTGACAACTATTAAGGAGAAACCGGAAAAGCCATACAGGAAGCCTTCTATGACTTCTTGAGAAAAACAAAACCTCGTGACAGTTTTATGTAGAACATAATTATGCTAAGAGAACATGGCTCTTCAACAAATACAAGGGATAACCCTGACAAGAAATACAAGAAGAATTCTACGGCTTCCTAAGAAGAACAAGACAACACATCCAATTCTTTGATTGGTTTGAAATATATTCTCAAAGAAACGGAATTGATTATCCTTTCTCCCAAACAGTAAATGTAGTAAAAAGGTGGCAGACAGTTGAGGGAGAAATCCAAGCAGAACTTCCACCACCAAAATCAATTACCTTCCCATACAAATCAACAGAAATCAATGCCAAGCCATTCAAGTTGAAAACTGCTTAGGATGAAGGAACAGTCAATGCCAAGGACATCCAGACAATTTATAAGCAAAACAACTACACCAATAAGTATCTACAAACACTTGGAGAATACCTCATTATCAGACCTATCCCTAAAAATCCTTTAACAAACACCTCTTCCTCAAACCTATTTTTCAAACCTCATGAAATACCGATCAAATTTCATAAAGATCTCCAAATCAAACCTTTAGACCAATTAGAGAAATGGATAGCCAAAATTGAACAATTCTTTCCTATCCCAATATCCAAACAAGGATCAAGCAAACTTCAAACTTTGTAAGCTTTCTATCAAACTTATATTCGAAAATATTCTGTTGAATGGTCGGCTAAGCCACCTCATATTCTTATTTATTTACTTGTTTTATTTTTTATACTAACATTCAACATTGGTTATACTGTCTAATTTGTTCATGGTTGGTTAAACCGCCTAATCTTCATTTACTAGCTTTATATATTTTGTTTTTATTCATAGATCTCATGGTTGGCTATACCGCCTGATCTATTAGTGCCAGTCCGACTGCGACCTACTTCCTTACTCTTCTTGTTTATGCTTATTATTTTCCTTATTATTTTTCTGGTTTAGGGGCTAACCCCTAGTCCCATCTAGTATCAGAGATAGAGGAGGAAATGAGCTGATGGCTATCTTTTTTTCACTTATTATGATATTGCTAGTGTAGATCTACAAACTTAGATCTTTCTGATGGATCGGTTAGCTTTGATAATTACTATCTTTGTAAACATATTATAATATTGTTAATATCGATCTATAAACCTAGATTTGTATGATGAACATAGAACCTGTAATTGCCAACAGTCAGTCCTGGTATTAAAACCATGAAATTTGGTAGTATGACCTGTAGGGTTGTTGAGGTCCTTGTGATCTGAGATCCAGAGCAGTGAAGTGTTCAAAAGATTAGATCTAACTTTTTGAATCTATATTACCTTTATTATAATCTATTTAGAAATATAGTGGTCACATATAGATAACTTGCTTAAGAAGTTTAGATCTAACATTTCAAGATCTATATTTTCTTTAATATAATCAATTTAGAATATAGTCATTCGCCATGGATCCCGAAGGATTCTGTACCAAAGGGAAGAGGATTACAAAGTTATTTGCTTATTTGCTTGTTATTTCTCATGGCTTCTTTTTTTAGAACAAACTCTAGCTCTTCCAACTTTTCCTCAAACCCCAAACTAAAAGAAGAAATTAATATATTAGATATTAATCAAGACATAAATAATTGGAAAATTCCTAAATATACTCATACTGATGTTTATGAAAAAGATAAAAATTGGATTTTTTTTACCACAGACTATACAATCAAAACAATACAACAAACTATAGCCTTTGATGCCAACCATGAGAAAATCAAACTATTATCCAAAAGAATAATAGAAAAACACAAAGAAAAATATAATTATATTCATTTTGGACTAGTGCAAATTGTTGCCAAATCATTAACAAGAGAAGGACTAGACACATTTTACTTCTCTGTCTTAGAGATTGTAGGTTCATAGAATTCAATGATTCCCTCCTAGGTATGGCAGAAGCCAGTCTCTATGGATGACCGGTATCTTTTGATTATTTTTCAAACTTTACAGTCTCTTTAAGAGGTAAAAATATTTTAGATGCTTTAACACTAAACATCAAAACTGCTGACTATAGAGTCAAGACTGTGACTCTTTCAGTAGCTATTATTTACAGGATCCAATACAAGGCTATGAATTTAACATTCAGGATAGGAGCCCTAAAAACACTACAAAAAGGAGAAATAGTCCTATTTCAATCAAATCTTGCTAGATCTCAAATCACAGTTCCGAGATCTATCACTTGGAACTAGATCACACTCCCAGAAAGTTGGATGATCCCTAAAGTAGCACCAGTAGAACAAATACAAAATATGAAAGTCTCACTAGTTTGCTTCTGGATCTGTCCAAATCAAATTCGATAGATCAATGAGTTTTAGGGCATCATCTTCATCAACAACCAGTATAGATACATCTAGACACTCAGCAACAGGAAGAAGATCAGTCTCAAAAATACCATCAACTTCCTCTATCTCAACTCCACTCCAAGATTTGGATCTCTCTTCCAAAATTCTACAAACAAGATATGCAACTAACAGACCTACCTCTTCAAAATTCCAAGATGGATCCCCTGATGATACTAAACAGGAAGGACTTCTCAGATCTCCTACATATTCCTCCATAACAGATAATCGTCCTCAACTTGATGAGTTAAGGGTACTTACATTTGAGTACTAGATTGACAAACAAAATCTCAGGACAGAGTTTTATGCAGAACATAATGATGCTAAGAGAACATGGTTCTTCAACAAATACACGGGACAACCCCGACAAGAAATACAAGAAGAATTCTATGGTTTCTTGAGAAGAATAAGACAACATATCCAATTCTTCGATTGGTTTGACGGATATTCTCAAATAAATGGAATTGATTATCCTTTCTCCCAAATAGCAAATGTAGTAAAAAGGTGGCAGATAGCTGCAGGAGGAATCCAAGCAAAACTTCCACCACCAAAATCAATCACCTTCTCATACTAATCAACAAAAATCAATACCAAACCATTCACGTTCAAAATTGCCCAAGATGAAGGAACAGTCAATGCCAAGGACATCCAGCTAATCTATGAATAAAACAACTACACCAACAAGTATCTACAAACACTTGGAGAATACCTCATTACCAAACCTATCCTTAAAAATCCTTCAACAAGCACCTCTTCCTCAAACCCACTTTTCAAGTCGCATGAAATGCTGACCAAATTTCATAAAGATCTCTAAATCAAACCTTTAGACCAATTAGAAAAGCGGATAGCCAAAATTGAACAATCCTTTTCTACCCCAATATCCAAACAAGGATCAAACAAGCAAGGATCTGCATCTGTTAGCCAATCAGCCTGCACCATTAATAAAAAAGAATCCCCAATCATCTCCTATTTTAAACAAACTACATCAAACCTCCTTTTCACAAAACCATGCACTCAACTAAAAATTTTTTAAAAAATTATATTATTCCCAAGCAACCTATCTGGACGTACTCCTTAAAGAAAAATCTAACATTTTCCAAAATTCATACAAATGTCAATAGTGGCTATAGCCTATAGGACATCGCATGGCTATACTAATCAATTAGCTACTCATATCCTTATAGCATGAGTCACTAGACAACTTAAAGTTTGGTGGGATGATCACCTCACCACAAAAGACAAGGACAATATTCTTAATACAGTCCAAATTGATGTCAACGGTGAACCAATCCTATAAGATGGAGAAACCATCTTGGATGTAGTGGCAACATTGATACTCACCGTTGCAAAAACATTTATTAGTGACCCAGAAATATTCAAGAAAAAATCATCAGAATTATTAAATAATTTCAAATGCAAAAGCCTCTCATATTTCAAATGGTGCAAAAGATACATTCGTGACTAGGATATACGCAAGAACAGATGGCAACAAGGCCTATTGGAATGAAAATTCCTCTTCCCCAAATTGTTACTAGACTTAGTTCGAGAAGAAATCAGAACACAATACAATGAGATTGTGCCATGGGAAGCAATAATCTATGGACAATTGACCTGCCAAATTCAATAAGTTGCACTCAAAATATGCTGACAAGACAAGATGCTCAGACAACATGTAAAGGATTGAGCCCAAAGGAGAAAAGATCTTGGATCCTTCAATGAATAGTTTGGACTGCTTGATTGCTACAAAAAATTGAACAAATGACCCAAACCCACAAAATACCTTGAGAAACCCTTTTTTTACAAAAAGAAATCACATTACCAACCAAATAAACAATTACCTCCACCTCCTACACAACCACCACAAATCACAAGAGTAGTCTAACCTACAATTATCTACCACAAATGTCACAAATCTAGACACATAGCCCGATATTGCAAACTCAACCAAAAATTCAATACTTTAGGACTAGAAGACCAAATCAAAACCCAAATATCAAATTTTCTGATTGAATCAAACACTGATGATTCTAAATGAGAAGAAGATTATGTCAATCAATTAGAGGATGATATCTCATTCTCATCATCTTCTCAAACTTCCTGTAATGAAGATGAAAAAAAAGGTCCTACGATCAATGTGTTGACTAGGGATCAAAACCTCCTCCTCGACATCATTGAAGATATGCCTGACATAGAATAAAGGTGATAATCTTGATCCCGATTTTTTGATATTTATAAAATAGTTTGATAATTCAAACTAATATTTTTTCAATGAGAAAACTTTTCATCTCTAAAGAAATTTGATTCCAAAGCAATTGAAAGAAGAAAAAGAAGTTGAAAGCTGTCGGACGCTCATAATGACAATACCGGATGTTTGATAGATAAGGTAGGTACCGGACGATCATATCGGATGAAAAATATCATCACCGGACGTCCGAAAGAATTGAAATGATTTTTTAAACTCTTTGTCCGCTTTCGGGCACAAGTATCGGAAGTATCAGACGTCCGATACTCCCAACAGCTAGTTGACTTTTCAACTACATTTTATCTGTTGGAATCTTTAATGAAACACTTTTTTGGTCTCCCATAAATAGTGAATGGTCAGAAATTTCAAAATAACTTTTGCACACTGAGAATACAAAAGATCAAGAGTAGT
Source organism: Coffea arabica (assembly GCF_036785885.1). Taxonomy (NCBI): domain Eukaryota; kingdom Viridiplantae; phylum Streptophyta; class Magnoliopsida; order Gentianales; family Rubiaceae; genus Coffea; species Coffea arabica. The sequence continues at coordinate 25,597,050 of NC_092330.1, forward strand.
TTTAGTGAGAAAATACTTCCAAGAAATATTTGTACTCTTTGTGGTGTAAGATTCTTAGTAAGCTTTTCATTTGTGAGAGAATACTTCAATAGTGTAGTTTTGTGAGGGTTATCCTGAAAGATTGTAAAACTTTCTAACTTGATTGAGTGAAACTTGGGATAAGGAGGAAGTGAGCATTCCTTTGTACACAAGATTGGTTGTATTTCATCAATTTGAAAAAAATTATTTTGTGAATTGATCTTCGAATTCAAGAGAAGTTTGGTAGTCAATTGGTTTGTAATTCTTTTTTTTTATTTATTTATCATCTTGTAATTCTTAAATTGCATATCTCTTCTACTTCTCTCAAGTGATATTACTTCTTTATTGATTGATTCATTGTGTGATCACTTAGAAAAGAGGGTAAATTTCGTATTGAGTAAAAAGTGCCCATAATCTTATTAGTTTTTTTAATCAATCTAATTTACCTCTTCTTAGGTTGTCTTCAGATTTAACAATTGGTATCAGAATTTAGTCTCCTAGAAATTAAGTTCAAGCTACTTAGGAGTAAAGATGACAACCAACAATGCCATAATTTTTGAAGGACAATCTGTAACTAGACCTTCAATATTTAATGGATCAAATTATATGAGTTGGAAAGAGAGAATGATTATTTTCTTACAATCGATTGATATTGAACTGTGGTTTATTGTTAATGAAAGTCTATATAATACCTCTATAGTAGGTGAAAATACTCATAAATCTAGACTAAAAATAAGAAATGAATTAACTGCAAAGAATAGAGCTTATCTCATTTTAAATGCAAAAGTTATGAATGTGTTATATAATACTTTAGAGTCAAATGAATCTATTAGGGTAAAAAGCTGTAAGTCTACTAAAGAGATTTGGGACAAATTAAGAGAAATTCATGAAGGTGGTGAGAATGTTAAAGAACACAAGAAATCTATCTTGGTTACTAAATATGAGTCGTTTAAAATGGAACCTCATGAAGATATTGATAAAATATATTGTAAATTTAATGATTTTATTAAGGATTTAGAGGTTCTGAAAAAGGAATACTCCTTAGAAGAGAAAAATAGAAAAATCTTGAATGCTTTGTCTAAGATTGGGAGAGTAAAGTGATTGCTATTGAAGAGGCGAAAGATTTGAATTCAATGCCTATTGAATCTCTTATAAACTCTCTAACTTCTTATGAGTTGAAACTTAAGATCAAGGTACAAAAAGAAAAAGATGCAAAAGTAAAAAGGAGTATTGCTGTAAAAGTATCTCAAGATGAAGATGACTCGATTTCATTGGATGGTGAAGATATGGATGTTGATGACAATAACCTAACTCTCATCACAAAAAGTTTCAAGAGAATCATCAATAAACAAAGGAATGCAAGAAACAAAGGAAAGCAAAAGGCTAACAAAAAATAAGGTGACAAATGCTATGAATGCGGTTAACTTGGACATTACATGAGTGAGTATCCAATGAAGAAGAAGAAAGAAGAAAAAGTTGAAAGAAAACCAAGATTCAACAACTTCTAATTCATATGAAATGAGTGCAAATCCGATGGTGAAACTAAAGAAGAAGAAGAATCAGCTCATATGGCTTTTATGGTCATTGGAGATAATGAGATAACAATTTGTAACCGTCAACTTGAAAGTGATGATAAAACTGATGATGATCTTGAATCCTTCATTGAAAAATTATATGATAATTCGAAAGAATCTTATGTTAGAAACAAGAAATTAAAACACAAAATTAGCTTTCTTCTTCGGGACAATGCATGTCTTTTTCAAGAAAATAAAAAGCTAAAAACTCAAAATGATTATTTGAAAAAGAGTGAGATTGATCTACAAAATGAGTTTGATAGAAAAAAAAGGTTTTGTGAAATGTTCAAAGAGAAACAAGATGATATGAAAAGAAAAATGAACATTCTAAATGAGTTTCTCCAACATAAAAAATAAAACTATTTTCAAAGAAATGGATCAAAATCTCATCTTGGCACTCATGAAAAGAAGTTAAATTCTGGTGCAAATGAATTTACTATTCATAAGAGAAGAGAAATAAGATCTACTAAACATTTTCATGTAAATAAATTTTTTGTTATATGTAGTTTTTATTGTCAAAAATGTCACATGAAAAGTGATTGCTATGTGAGAAAGAACATGAGAAGAGATATTAAATACATGTCGATAGTTAGACATGATATTAACTCCCAAGGGCCAAAAAAATTAAAAGGTACCAAATATTATTTCTTGGGCTTGTTATAGAAGAAGCCATACATGTCACATTTGATGAAACTAATGATAATATTTTCAAGAGTTGTTGTGAAGATAATGATGTAGGTGTTCAAGAAAGATTTAAAAAACTTACGATTCAAGATGAAGAAAATACTTTATTAGAAAAGTAATCAAAGGAAGATGATTTTCAAGCAAAGTATACAAAGGAACTTCTCAAAGGATTCGGAATGGAGGATTCGAAACAACTTGAAATGCCTATGTGTACATCCATCAAACAAAAATAAAGAAGGTATGAAAATTGATGAGAATAAATATAGATTTATGATTGGTAGTTTACTTTATTTAATCGCAAGTAGACCCAATATTATGTTTGTCATTTGCTTGTATGCTTGTATCCAATCTTACCCTAAAGAATCTCATTTAAATGCTGTTAAAAGAATTTTTAGATATTGAAAGGGAATATTGAATTATGGTCTTTGATATTTTAAATGTCATGAATTTGCCTTATATGATTTTTCAGATGCTGATTTTGATGAGTGTAGGATAAATAGAAAAGTACTAGTGATACATGTCATTTTCTTGATAATTGCTTGGTATCATGGTTTAGCAAGAAACAAAATACTATCTTTTTATCTATGGCGGAAGCGAAATATGTAGCTGCCGGTGCATGTTGTGTTCAATCGTTATAGATGAAACATACCTTGAATAACTTTGGACTAGTATATGACTGTGTGCCATGTATTGTGATAACACGAGTGCCATAAATTTGACAAAGAATCCCATTCAACACTCTAGGACAAAACATGGATATAAAGCATCATTTCATTCATGATCTTATCCACAATAGTGAAATTTATGTAAAATATGTTTGTTCAAATGACCAAATTGCTGATATTCTTACAAAATCTTTACCTTTAGATCAGTTTACATTTTTAAGGCAAAAATTGGACGTTTTGAAAAAACCTATCTAAAAATTTTTTCGATCAAGTTTTATCGGACGTCTAATAGTTGATGAACGATCGTCCGACAGTGTTCTAAGTTATTTTCTAGGAAAAGTTTTGCATCGGACAGTAGTGTCGGATAATTCTCTTCATTCTGCCGTTCGACACTTAGTGTAGGATGCATTTTTAGTTTTTCTTTTATAATTTTTTTGATGTTTCAAATTGTGTTTCCTTTGACGTTTTTGAATGTTATCGTTAATGGATTTTGGTTAATATGAATGTTGGTATCATTGATGTTCATTGATATCTTTTAATATTATTTTTCTATTGATATTGGCTGGTGATGGTTGCCATTGATTGATTTTGATGCAATCTGATGATGGTACTTTTGATGGCAATTACTTTTTGATTTATGATGATAAAAAAGGAGAGAAATTACTGAATGATTTTGAATTGGTTATGAATGCTATGTGGAAGGGGGAGTTTTTGATAATATTATGTTGACTATGATGGAAATTACTTTACTCATGGCTTTACTCATATTGGTACTGAATGATTTTGAATTGGTTATGGACACTTTGTGTAAGGGAAAGTTTTTGCTCAAATTTTTTTCAAAATATCATCCATTGTTTTGTCATCATAAAAAAAACGGAAAATGATGATCTCGATCCCGATTTTTTGATGTTTACAAAATAATTGAATAATTCAAACAAATATTTTGTCAATGAGAAAACTTTTCAACTCTGAAGAAATTTGATTCAAAAGCAATTGAAAGAAGAAAAAGGAAGTTGAAAGTTGTCGGATGCTCACAATAACAATACCGAATGTCCGATAGACATGACAGGTACCGAACGATCATATCGGACGAAGAACATCATTATCGGACTTCCAAAAAAATTGAAATGATTTTTCAAACTCTCTGTCCATTTTCGGATGCAAACATCGGAAGTATCATACGTCCGATACTCCCAACAGCTAGTTGACTCTTCAACTACCTTATATCCATTGGAAACTTTAATGAAACACTTTCTTGATTTCCCATAAATAGTGCATTGTCAGAAATTTCAAAATAACCTTTGCACATTGAGAATACAAAAGATCAAGAGTAGTTTTAGTGAGAAAATACTCTCCAAGAAACATTTATACTCTTTGTGGTGTAAGATTCTTAGTAAGTTTTTCATTTGTGAGAGAATACTTTAATAGTGTAAGTTTGTAAGAGTTATCTTGAGGGATTGTAAAACTTTCTAGTTTGACCGAGTGAATCTTGAGGCAAGGAGGAAGTGAGCCTTCTTTTGTACACAAAATTGGTTGTATTTCATCAACTTGAAAAACCTTGTTTTGTGAATTGATCTTCGAGCTCAAGATGAGCTTGATAGTCGATTGATTTGCAATTCTTCTCTTTTTATTTATTTATCATCTTATGATCCTTAAATTGCATATTTCTTCCACTTCTCTCAAGTTATATTGCTCATTTATTGATTAATTCATTGTGTGATCACTTAAAAAGAAGATAAATTTCGTATTAAGCAAAAAATGTCCATAACTTGATTAGTTTTTTTAATCAACTTAATTCACCCCCCTTAGGTTGTTTTCGGGCCTAACAAAAGGTAACTTTACCTAAACTGATTAAAAGAAATTTCTGAACCAAATCTCAACCTCTTCAAACACTTTGACTAAAGACTCTAAGTTTCTCACAAATCTATAATCTCACAGGCATCCTTGATAGATTCCTTTTGCACCTACTATACCTGTGACCCTCCAAAATGTTCAAGCAGAAATTGCTCTCCTCAAAGAAAACATTAGAACAATCAAAACCAAACAAACATGAACTCGACAGCCTTATTCTCCAAAACCTAGTATCAGCCAAAGATCCTATAGGTACAAACCCAAATGACAATACACAAGATGATATTGAATTCTTAAACCCATTATTCCAAAAAACTCAAGATGACAAAGATCACTTGGTCCAAGTTCGATAGCTAATTGGCAATAATTATGTAATCGAAACTGATATCAGAGTAGACCAGAGTTGTATTCTTGAAAGCCTTATCCCAGTTCAATTCTTTGAAAAAGATCAAAGAAGGGCTTAGAGGAGTCAACATTTCTAAACTTGACATCAGATTCAAATTTTCAAATGTCTAAATCCAATTCTCATCCTTATCTATCCCAGATACTTTTTTCTTAGCCAAACACTTAACCAATAATGTTACATTAGAAGTATATTTTATCAATCAATTAGTTCCTTACTTAACCACAAATGAGGACATAATACACCAATTCCTTGATCTCGATGCCCTCTTTACCTATTCTAAAAAATTAAAGTTAACTGATTCTATTTTGCAGGAACATGATAGGTGAAGGAAGCTCATCATCACATCAAACAACCAATTATTTCTTTGATGGAAACTCTAATTGTGTCCAAAACAATCAAACTCCTGATAATAAAGGACAAACACAATATTAGGATCAGGATCCTGATGAATCAATCTCAAACTAGTTCCAAGCAATTGACAAAAATCCAACACTAATTGGGCTCAAACAACCAAAGTTCAAACTCTAGAAGATGATGAAAATCTACTTTTGATTCCTAGAGATCCTGCTATGCACCCTGCTACTCAACTCTTCTACGTGAAACTCAGAGATGATGCATTTCCACGGCTCTGGATAGAGTATCATTCTTATGAAAATGAATGCAAAGAATCCAGATTTACCGACAATTATCTATCACAAATCTCACAAATCTGGACTCATAACCCAATATTACAATTAAATCGAAAAAATCAATACCTTAGGACTAGAAGACCAAATCAAAACCTAAATATCAAAATTTCTGGTTGAATCAGACACTGATGATTTTGAACAAGAAGAAGATTATGTCAATCAATTAGAGGATGATGTTTCATCCTCATCATCTTCTAAAACTTCTAGTAACGAAGATGAAAAAGAAGGTCCTACGATCAATGTGCTGGTTAGGGATCAAAACATCCTCCTTGAAATCATTGATGATATCCTCGAGACAGAAAAAGGCAACTTTACCTATATAGATTCAAAGAATCTATAAACCAAATCTCAACCTTTTCAAACCCTTTGACTAAAGACTCTAGATTTCTCAAAACCTATAATCTCACAGACATCCTTGACAGATTCCCTTCTAAATCTACTAAACCTATGACCCTCCAAAATCTTCAAGTAGAAATTGCTCTCCTTAAAGAAGATATTAGAACGATCAAAGCCAAACAAAAACTCAACAACCTTATTATCCAAAATCTAGTATTAGCCAAAGATCCTATAGATACACACCCGAATGACAATAGTCAATATCTTGTCGAGTTCTTAAACCAATTATCCAAAAATACTCAAGATGACAAAGATCACGTGGTCCAAATTTGATTACTAATTAGCAATAATTATGTAATCGAAACTGAATCTCTATTTGATACTGGAGTAGACCGAGTTGTATTCTTGAAAGCCTTATCCCAGCCTAGTTTTTTGAAAAAAATCAAAGAAGGGTTTAGAGGAGCAACGCCTCTAAATTTGACATTAGATTCAAACTTCGAAATGTCCAAATCCAATTCTCATCCTTATCTATCCCAGATACTTTTTTCTTAACCAATAATGTTACATTAGGAGTATTTTTTATCAATCAATTAGCTCCTTACTTAACCACAAATGAGGACATAATACCCCAACTCTTTGATCCTAATACTCTTCTTCCCTTTTCTAAAAAATTAAAGTTAACTAATTCTATTTTGCAGAAACAGGACAGGTGAAGGAAGCTCATCATCACATCAAACAACCAATTATTTCTTTGATGGAAACTCTAATTGGGTCCAAACCAATCAAACTCCTGATAAAGGATAAACATCATATTAGGATCAGGATCTTGATGAATTAACCTCAAAATTGTTCCAAGCAATTGACGAAAGTCCAGCACTAATTGGACTCAAACAACTGAAGTCCAAACTCCAAAAGATGATGAAAATCTATTTTTGATTCCTAGAGATTCTGCTATGCACCCTGCCACTCAACTCTTCTATGTGAAACTCAGAAATGATGCATTTTCACAGCTCTGAATAGAGTACATTCTTATGAAAATGAATGCAAAGAATCCAAGATCCGAAAATTTGGCAGTATATTTTTTGATCATGATACTGATGAAAGGATCCCTATCTACCTTACACACAAATACGACTGTGTTAGAGTAAGAGATTCAAACTATTCCATCGAAACCCAGAAAGAACAATGCTTCATGAAAAAGAGGAATATTCAAAGAATGATCCTCAACAAGCATTTGCTTGAAAAATGGGGAATCAAAGTATAGCATTACAAGGAATGGATCGAAGAAGTATAGAAGAATTATTAGCAACTATTTGCTAAAAATAAATGCTTCTAGAAAACATTCAAGCTATCTCAACCTGACCGAGAATAAGTAAATCAAGAACAACAAAATAATATTTGCCAAAATTTACTATAAAATTGAAAGTCACTGTAGCAGTATGACATGTTACTGTGCAAACACAAAAGCAAAAATTGCACCGTACACTGTAACAAAAAATAAAATCACTGTAGTGGGTATTGTAGCAACTCGAAAAAATTTCTATAAATACCCTTCAGTCCTAACACAAACACATACATCTCTTCTTCAAGTTTTTCTCTCTTTAAAACTTGAAGAAATCTCTGCTCCCTCTCTCTAGAATACAAACTAGTTAGGTTTTAAGTTTTGGAACAAGTTTCGATCAAGGATCAAGCAAGTTTCATACTCTGTAAGCTTTCTTTCAAACTTATATTCGATAATATTCTGTTAAATGGTTAGTTAAACCGCCTCATATTCTTATCCATTTCTTTGTTTTACTTATTCTGAATTTATACTAACATTAATGGCCGAATATACCGCTTAATCTTCATTTGCTTACTTTATATATTCTATTTTTATTCATAGATTTCATGACTGTTTATACTGCTTGATCTATTACTGGCAGTTTGACAGCAAGCCACTTCTTTACTCATCTTGTTTATGCTTACTATTTTTCTTATTATTTTTCAGGTTTAAGGGCTAACCCCTTGTCCTGGATCTCCTACATATTCCTCCATAACAAATAATCGACCTCAACTTGATGAGTTAAGGGTACTTACTTTTGAGTATTAGATCGACAAACAAAATCCCATAATAGAGTTTTATGCAGAACATAATTATGCTAAAAGAACATGGCTCTTCAACAAATACAAGGGACAACCCTGACATGATTATCCTTTCTCCCAAACAGCAAATATAGTAAAAATGTGGTAAACAATTGAGGGAGAAATCCAAGCAGAACTTCCATCACCAAAATTAATCATATTCTCATATAAATCAACAGAAATTAATGCCAAGTCATTTAAGCTCAAAACTGTGAGGACTCGCAAAATTTACTTATTTAAATTTCCTATTTCTATTTTTTTTCTAATTATTTAATTGCCCATTTGCTGCGAATATTTTATTTCAATCTTTTTAGACCCAATTACATGGATTTATGACTTGCATATATTTTTAAAATGATTTGTTTCCAAATTTAATTTTTGGAACCTCGTTAAGTGAGAATAGTGAATGCGCGTTTAGAAGCAATAACCGATTTGAGAGTACAATGAGTCTGAAAAATTGGAGACTTGTACATTAGTTTTAAAATAGATATTTTTATGTTTAAGTGTTCAAGTGTTAGATAGTTATACTATCATTATGAGAATTTCTTGAAAATTCCACTTGATCGCGCACAAATCGGAAGTACGCGTTTTTACGCGCGCGATTAATTAAGGGACTTAAAACCATTATTTTTAGACCATTAAGAGTGAATAATAATAGTACGAATACAAGTGCATTAGAGGTTTAGAACACAAGGGAAACAAACTCGAGAGGAATCGAGCACGAAATGCGCGCGTACGCGCACTATCCTTAGTTGACTTTTGGAGCAATTTTGGCCACACATTCTTAAGCTTCTCATGGAAGCATCACACCAGATCAAAACCCTTCTTTTCTCACCTCAAGTGCACGGCTGAAACTCTCATTTTATCACCTCAAGAGCCGGCCAAAACAAGAAAGAAAAGAAAGGAAAGAAAGCTCTTCATTTTCTTGCTCATTCCTTGTCCAAATCACCTCAAATTTTACGTACAACTTGCTAAACACTTGGTGAACAACATTAGCTAGGAAAGAGCTGCCTCTCACGGTTTTTCTTCAGCTCAAAGTGACCGAAATTTCTGCCTTGACCATTTAAGAAAGTAAGTGATGATCAACCTCTTAATTCTTGATTTACAGAAGTTAGATTGCACTCATGAGCTCTTGGATTCTCATGGGTATCTTTAAATTGTTAGAAATTTGGTGTGTTGGCTCTATGAACTCCCACTATAGTTGGATGGACTGATTTGTTATGTTTTGATTATATTAATGTTGGTTTAGTGCTTAAATTAGTAGAAATGAGTGATATTAGGGATGAAAGTTCAAAGGGGAGTGAAGGTGAAAATTTTCCATTTCTGCCCCTGTGTTGTCCGTGACCTTTAGAGTAATTTTTTGTGGTTATAATGACTTGGTTATGATGTATATATGTTGTGTGGGTTGTGTAGAAAGTTTCATCAAAAAATAACGTAATTTGGTTGGCCAAATGATATGTTTTTGGAAACCAGCAAAATTGGAAATTTTTCCCGCAACTGCTCTGGTAGTGTTATTGTTTTAGCTATAATGTTTTTCTCCGATGTCAAAATCGAGTGCCGTTTGTGGCACTAAAAACTAGACATTCCCAGCTTTCCAACGGTATAAAATGCACATTCTAATTCCACCTGAGAAGTCCGTACCAATCGTTTAAACATGACTGTCCTGTTTCACGTCTACACTGGGAGCTCTGTTTTGAGCAGTGAATTGATGCTCAAATGTGAGCTAGTTGTGGACAGATTTTGAAAATGATTTCTTCTAAGAAATTGTAGCCTTATGAATTTAGTTTTCAATACCACCAACCACGCTCAATTCCGAGTAGAATTGAATGAGTTGTTGCCGAAATCCCAAACTGACTTGGTGAATTCAAACCCTCTTTTGGCTAGTTCAAAGCTTTAATCTTTATTGGGACTTGTTGTTTCGAAATTCTTGGTGTTAATCACCTACCAAACACATCTTGGATATTTATTAGACCTTGTCTACACCAATGGACCATGTTTGAGGAAATTGTCTTGGCCAAATGCTTGAAAACGAAAAAACGGAAGTCCAAGGCAGATTTGCCTTGGAACTTCTTGGGACTTTAGTGGTTTTGTTAACTGACTTTCCATGCATATTTTTTTATGAAATTTTACAGAGAAATAGCCCTTATATGCTAGTATAATACTGCTAATTTTGGTGTCATTCCAAGTCCATTTTGATACTCGAACAAAATCCCAAAGTTGGTACTTTAAACCTGGAAATTGCCTAATTGTCTCAAATTTTCAGTAACTTTGAGCTACTATATCTTGGTGCTCAAGACTCCGATTCTTGTTCTGCTTGTTGTGTTTTAAACTTTGATTGTAACTCTAATTGAATTTCAAATCTGAGAGGCTAGTTCCAATTCTGTGAATTTTACCGAATTTTCAAAATTGGCGAAAAACCAATCCCGAAACTGCCTCGATAGCCTAAAACAGTAATTTCGAGCCAAATTTTGAATATCTTCCGTTTGGAATCATGGGAAAGTGTATTCTAGAAACTTTTAGTACTTTGAAGAAGTTTCCAACGGTACCAAGTTTTCCAATTTTGGACTTGTAATGAGTGAGATACGATTTTTCAAAAATCTCGTATCAAAACTGAAATTTTCGAAACTTAAGGAAATGGAGTTTTTCGAATTCTCCTTTTCCCTTCGATATCACTTGACCGTTTTACACTTGATTTCAAAGATGAAAATCAGATTTTGCTTGCGTTTTAAAACCCCATTTTTTAGTCTCGATTTACGAGTAATTAAGGCACATTTTTGTGATATTTTTCTAGATTGTACAAGTGTACAATCTTCTTCGATAATTAGGGGTTTTAAGCGATAGTGCGTAATAGTTTAATTATTAATTTCTCAGGCACTCAAGAGGACCTTCGAGAGGATCCTACGGTGGATGCCTAAACCCTCAAGTGGGCATTTCTTCTTTGTTTACTTGATGAGTGTCAAGTGCATGAATTTGTTGCTAAGTGGCTAACTGTTTCTTATCCGTTATGTGAATTTGAAATTTTGAGACGTGTACTTTACCGCACTTGTTCTCTTTCGAACGAAATTATATTCGTATTTTACTATGTGAATTCATATCCAACTTGTACTTAGTAATGTGGATGTGATTTGTATTTGTGGTTCGTATATGTGATTCGTATTTGCGATTCATATTTGGAATCGTCGATTCGAGCATTGCTCATCGACTTATATTCGTATTCGGGGTAGCCCAAACTCGTTGAATGGAATGATTAATTATGCTATGACTGCATAAGTCGATTGGAGCGATGTCTCATCGACCACTGAACGATAGTAAGTACCACACCGATCCGGGTGGGAGGTACCTCTCGAGTCGTCTCAGTAACCTAAACCTCTGAACGATAGTAAGTACCACACCAATTCGGGTGGGAGGTACCTCTCGAATCGTCTCAGAACCATAAAGCATGCTAAGTCGATTGGAGCGATGTCTCATCGACCTCTAAACGATAGTAAGTACCACACCGATTCAGGTGGGAGGTACCTCTCGAATCGTCTCAGAATTATAAACTGAACGATAGTAAGTACCACACCGATTTGGGTGGGAGGTACATCTCGAATCGTCTCAATACCCTACACCTCTGAACGATAGTAAGTACCACACCGATTCAAGTGGGAGGTACCTCTCGAGTCGTCTCAGAAACATAAATGGAATACGTGAAGTGCTATGATTTAATTATCTACCCAGATGATGGGGTGTCATTACAAAAAGGTATTGATTTGAACTTGGGCAAAATAATTGAAAATTAGCTTTTGAGAGCTCCTGTCTCCTACTCAAGTGTGTTTATTATAAATGGTGAATTTCTTGAATGTTATAGTTTTCACTATTTTATAAGTGTTATTGCTATTGAATTACTTGTCTTGCATGTTTTCTTGGCCTCACGAGCATCCGCTCACCTCGTTAGATTTGTTTTCCTTAACAGGAGCTGAAATGGGATGAAATTCTGGAGAAGCTTACTTGATAATTCACTTGATTAGAATTGTGAATGTATTTGTTTAAAATTTGATTTTTTGGAAGCTGTATATTTTGGGAATGCAAAGTAATTAGGTAGATTATAATGTAAGATTTGAACGTTTATTAAGGAATTGACCTTCTTTTATCTCTTCGATTTCTAGTATCGATTGGTTATTATTGAGTGTAAATTAAATTAGTACCGAGTTCTGGCGAGAGTTGGGCAGGCGCTCCACCGATACCCTTGGTTTTGCCCTTGGGAGAAGTGGGGGCATCACAAAAATTGCCTAGGATGAAGAAACAATCAATTCTAGGGACATCGAGAGAATCTATGAACAAAACAACTATACCAATAACTATCTTCAAACACTTGGAGAATACCTTATTACCAGACTTATCCTTAAAAATCCTTCAACAAACATGTCTCCTTCAAACCCACTTTTTAAACCTCATGAAATACCGACCAAATTTCATAAAGACCTCCAAATCAAACCTTTAGACCAATTAAAAAATGGAGAGCCAAAACTGAACCATTATTTTTTACCCCAAACAAGAATCAAACAGCCAAGGATCTACAACTGTTAGCCAATCAACCTGCACCATAACCAAAGAAGATCCCCAACCATCTCCTGTTTTAAACAAACTATATCAAACCTCCTTTTCACAAAACCATGCACTCAACTCAAAAAATTTCCAAAAATTATATTATTCCTGAACAACCTATCTGGAAGTCCTCCTTGAAAAAAAAACCTAACATTCTCTAAAATTCATAGAATGCAAACAACATCTATGAATAGAGCATAGATGGAGTATCTAAATACAATATACTTACAATTCTTCAACAAATGACAATAGTGGCCATAGCCTATAGGACATTGCATGGCTATACGGATCAATTAGCTACCCATATCCTCATAACAGGATTCACTAAGCAACTTAAAGGTTGGTGGTATGAACACCTCACTACAAAAGACAAGGACAATATTCTTAATGCAAACAAAATTGATGTTAATAGTGAACCAATCTTACAAGATGGAGACACCATCTTGGATGCAGTGGCAACACTGATATTCACCATTGCAAAAATATTTACTGGTGACCCAAAAATATTCAAGAAAAAATCATTAGAATTTTTAAACAATCTCAAATACAAAAAGCTCTCAGATTTCAAATGGTACAAAGATACATTTCTAACTAGGATATATGCAAGAACAAATGGTAATAAGGTCTACTGGAAACAAAAATTTCTTGATACCCTCCTCAAATAGTTACGAAATTTAGTTCGAAAAGAAATTAGAACATAATACAATGAGACTATGCCATGGGAAGCAATAACCTATGGAAACTGATTAATCAAATTCAACAAGTTGCACTCAAAGTATGCTGACAAGACAACATGCAAAGGATCGAACCAAAAGGAGGAAACACCTTGGATTGTTCTGCGAACAGTTTGAGTTGCCTAACTGCTACAAAAAATCAAACAAATGATCCAAACCCACAAAATACCTTGAGAAACCCTCATTTTACTGAAAGAAACTACATTACCAGCCCAATAACAATTACCTCCACCTCCTACACAACCACCACAAATCATAGGACCAGTCTTACCCACAATTATCTATTACAAATGTCACAAACCTAGATACTTAACCCGATATTATAAACTCAACAAATAAAATCGATACTTTAGGATTAGAAGACCAAATCAAAATTCAAATATCAAACCTTCTAATTGAATCAAACATTGATGATTTTGAACGAGAAGAAGATTATGTTAGTTAATTAGAGGGTGATATGCCATCCTCATTATCTTCTCAAACTTCCGGTAATGAAGATGAAAAAGAAGGCCGTACGATCAATGTGTTGACTCGGGATCAAAATCTCCTCCTCGACATCATTGAAGATATCCCTAAGATAAAAAAAAAGGCAACTTTACCTAAACAGATTCAAAAAATCTCTGAACCATACCTCAATCTTTTCAAACCCATTGACTAAAGATTCTAGATTTCTCAAAATCTATAATCTCATAGACATCCTTGACAGATTTCCTTCTACTAAACCTGTGATCCTCTAAAATCTTCAAATCAGAGGCGGATTTAAGGTGGGGGCACTGGGGCACCTTAAATTTCTATAATACTTATACAATTTTGATATAATTTTAAATGTGCTCCCAGAATTTTCTTAAAAAGGATGTGAAAGAATTACGTAATTTTTTAAATTAGTTCATAAACTAAAATTCTAAAAAGATACGTGGGGCACAAATTTCATTTGAAATAAGCTAAAAAAAGCCTTTTTATCTCAACTAGCAAGTATCAATCATATCATTCACTTTCTTTGGGCCCCACTCCCCAATTTCCCTTCCCTCCTCTAGTTTCCCCACAACCGAGAGCCACTACCTTCCATAACCAAATAGCTAACTACTCTTTCTCTTGATCAATTCATCCAATCATATCATTCACTTCCTTTTCCCTACTTTCTAATTTCCCTTCCCTCCACTAGTCCCCCAATTTCCCTCCACAATCGAGAGCCATTTTTACTTCCACAACCAAGTTAGTTATCAAAATATAAAAACTCGCAGTGAGCCATTGTAAATATTTTAGTTTGTTTTTAAAATAAAATTATTATTACATTAATAATTTTGAATTTGTCTTTTTATGTTTTTTATGGAATATATGCATCATTTGTACTTGTTGATGAATTTTTTTTTTTTTTTGCTTAAAAACTTGAAAAAATAGTAGGTAAAAATTTTAGTGTTGCTTTTGCCCCCACTAAGAACTTTTTCTGGCTCTGCCACTGCTTCAAATAGAAGTTGCTCTCCTCAAAGAAGACATTAGAACAATCAAAGCCAAACAAGAACTCGATAACCTTATTCTCCAAAATCTAGTATCAGCCAAAGATTCTATAGATACAAACCCAAATGACAATACTCAGGATGATACTAAGTTTTTAAACCAGTTATCCAAGAAAACCTAGGATGGTAAAGATCACTTGGTTCAAGTTTGATTACTAATTGGTAACAATTATGTAATTGAAACTGAAGCTCTATTTGACACCGCAGCATATCAGAGTTGAATACTTGAAAGTCTTATCCTAGCCCAGTTCTTTGAAAAAATCAAAGAAGGGCTTAGAGGAACCAACAGCTCCAAACTTGACATCAGATTCAAACTTCCAAATGTCCAAATCCAATTCTTATCCTTGGCTATCCCAGATACTTTTTTCTTAGCCAAACACTTAACCAACAATGTTATACTAGGAGTATCTTTTATCAACCAACTAGTTCCTTTCCTAATCACAAATGAGCACATAATATCCTAACTCCTTGATCCTAATGCCCTCCTACCCTTTTCCAAAAAGTTAAAACTAATCAATTCTATTTTGCAAAATACATGGCGGCTAAAGGAAGGTCAACATCCACCTCTAGAAGAATCATAGCTGAAGGAAGCTCAACATCCAATTCTAGAAGAATCAGCAATTATCTAATAAGTTTTTTTAATGATGCAATTTCGCATCTCATAATCGGTCACTGTTCCTACCAACAAGAATGCAGGGAAGATAGAATCAGATATTACGATGTTGTATTCTACGACTAGTGATCGAATCCCTCCGTATCTCATATACAAACACAACAATGTCAATATAAAAGTAGCAGACTACATAGTTCGGAGCCTAAAGGATCAAAGTTTTATGAAAATGAGAAAAGTTCAGAGAATAATTCTCAACAAACACCAAAGTGTAATGACATGATTCACAAAACGTTGCAAGAATTATCCGCAACCATTTGCTAAACAAACCAAGTTGACTATCTTACCCAATCAGATTAATCCTATCCAAATAATCAAGAATTCTCAACCAAAAACACAAACAAAAGACAATTATGATCAAAAATAATTTTTACCAAATTTTACTGTAGCACTAGTAGTCATTATAGTAGCCTGATAAGTTATTGTACAAACACAGCAACAAAAAATGCACTGTACACTGTAGCGGTATTGTACACTGTAACAAATAGTAAAATCACTATAGCAAATACTATAATAACTCAAAAAAATTGCTATAAATACCCCTCAATCCCAATAAAAACACACACAACTCTTCTTCAAGTTTTTCTCTCTCTAAAACTTGAATAAATCTCTCTTTCCTCTCTCTAGAATATAAACCAATTAGGTTTTAAGGTTCAAAGCAAGTTTCAATCAAGGATCAAATAAGCTTTAAACTCTGTAAGCTTCCTTACAAATTTATATTCAATAATATTCTGTTGAATGATTGGCTAAATTGCCTCATATTCTTATTCATTTACTTGTTTTACTTATTCTAATTTTATACTAACATTCATGGCTAGTTATACCACCTAAACTAGTTAGGCCACCAATGTTAATATAAAATTAGAATAAGTAAAATAAGTAAATGAATAAGAATATGAGGTGGCTTAACCGACCATTCAATAGAATATTATTGAATATAAGTTTGAAAGAAAGCATATAGAGTTTGAAGCTTGCCTGATCCTTGATCAAAGCTTGTTCCGAAACTTAAAACCTAACTAGTTTGTATTCTAAAGAGAGGGAGGAGAGATTTCTTCAAGTTTTAGAGAGAAAAAAACTTGAAGAAGAGTTGTGTGTGTTTGTGCTGGGATTGAGAGGTATTTATAACAATTTTTTTGAGTTGTTACCGTACCCGCTATAGTGATTTTACTGTTTGTTATAGTGTATACTACCGTTATAGTACACGCTATAATGTACAGTGTGATTTTTGCTGTCGTGTTTGCATAGTAACTTGTTGGACTGCTACAATGACTTCCGGTATTACAGTGTTCTTGATTTGCTTGTTCTCGGTTTAGTTAAGACAGCTTCAATGTTTTTTGGAAGCATTTGTTTTCAGCAAATAGTTGCTGATAATTCTTCTGATGATTCTTTAATCCATTCCTTGTAATGTTGTGCTTTGACTCCCTATTTCTAAAGCAAATACTTGTTGAGAATCATTCTTTGAATATTTCTCTTTTACATAAAACATTATTCTTTCAGCGTTTGGACGGAATAGTTTAAATCTCTTACTCTAACATGGTCATATTTGTGTGTGAGGTAGATAGGGATCCTTTCATTAGTATCATGGTTAAAGAATTTACTGTCAAAGTTTCTGACCCTGGATTCTTTGCATTCATTTTCATAAGAATGATACTTTATCTAGAGCCGTGAAAATGCATCATCTCTGAGTTTCACGTAAAAGGGTTGAGTAGCAGGGTGCATAGCAGGATCTCTAGGAATCAAAAATAGATTTTCATCATCTTTTGGAGTTTGGGCTTCGGTTGTTTGAGCCCAATTTAGAGTTGAATTTTCGTCAGTTGCTGGGAACCAGTTTGAGGTTGATTCATCAAGATCCTAATCCTGATATGATGTTTGTCCTTTGTCAAGAGTTTGATTGGTTTGGATCCAATTAGAGTAACCATCAAAAAAATAATTAGTTGTTTGATGTGATGATGAGCTTCCTTCACCTGCTATGTTCTTACAAAATGTTTGACTGATAAAAGATACTCTTAGTATAACATTATTGGTTAAGTATTTGGCTAAGAAAAAGATATCTGAGATAAATAAGAATGAGAATTGGATTTGGACATTTGGAAGTTTGAATATGATGTTAAGTTTGGAGCCGTTGGATCCTCTAAACCCTTCTTTGATTTTTTCAAAGAACTAGGTTGTGATAAAGCTTTCAAGAATACAACTTTGGTCTACTCCAATATCAAATAGAGATTTAGTTTCGATTACATAATTTTTGCCAATTAGTAATCGAAATTGGACCAAGTGATCTTTATTAGCCTAAGTTTTATTGGATAATTGGTTTAAGAACTCAGTATCATCTTGAATATTGTCATTCAGGTTTGTATCTATAGGATCTTTGGCTGATAATAGTTTTTGAAGAATAAGGTTGTTGAGTTCTTGTTTGGCTTTGATTGTTTTAATGCCTTCTTTAAGGAGAGTAATTTCTACTTGAAAATTTTGGAGGGTCATAGGTTTAGTAGGTTTAGAAGAAAATTTGTCAAGGATGTCTGTGAGCTTATAAATTTTGAGAAACCTAGGGTCTTTAGTCAAAGGGTTTGACGAGGATAAGGTTTGGATTAGGGATTCTTTGAATCCGTTTAGGTAAAATTGCCTTTTTTCAGTCTTAGGAATACCTTCAATGATGTCGAGGAGGTTTTGATCCCCGGTAAACACATTGATCATAAGGCCTTCTTTTTCATCTTCATTACTAGAAGTTTGAAAAAATGATGAGGATGAGATATCATTCTCTAATTGATTGACATAATCTTTTTCTCATTTGGGATCATCAGTGTCTAATTCAATCAAAAGATTTGATGTTTGGGTTTTGATTTGGTCTTCTAGTCCTAAAGTATTGATTTTTTGGTTGAGTTTGCAATATCGGGCTATGCATCTAGAATTGTAACATTTGTAGTAGATAATTATAGGTAAGACTGGTCCTACGATTTGTAGTGATTGTGTAGGAGGTGGAGGTAATTGTTTATTGGATAGGTAATGTGGTTTCTTTTGTAAAAGGAGGGTTTCTCAAGATATTTTATGGTTTGGATCATTTGTTTGGTTTTTTGTAGCAATTAGGCAGCCGAAACTATTTGCAGAAGGATCCAAGATATTTTCTCCTTTGGACTCGATTCTTTGCAAGTTGTCTGAGCATCTTGTCTTGTTAGTATACTTTGAGTGTAACTTGTTGAATTAGGCTGGGCAGTTGTCCATTGGTTATTGCTTCTCTTAGCACAATCTCATTATGTTGTGTTCTGAGTGCTTCTTGAACTAAGTCTTGTAATGATTTGGGAAGTCCATCAAGAAATTTTTCTTTCCAATAGGCCTTGTTGCCATCTATTCTTGCATATATCCTAGTCAAAAATGTATCTTTGTACCATCTGAAGTCTGAGAGGCTTTTGCATTTGAGATTGTTCAATAATTTTGATGATTTTTCCCTGAATATTCCTGGGTGACCGATAAATGTTTTTGCAATGGTGAATATCACTATTGTCATTGCATCCGAGATGATGTCTCTATCTTGTAGGATTGGTTCACGATTGACATCAATTTTGACTGCATTAAGAATATTGTCCTTGTCTTTTGTGGTGAGGTGTTCATCCCAACAACTTTTAAGTTACCCAGTGAATTTTGTTCTGAAGATATGAGCAGCTAATTGATCAGTACAGCCATGCGATGTCCTACAGGCTGTGGCCACCATTGTCATTTCTTGAAGAATTGTATATATATTGTATTCAAATATTCCATCTATGCTCCATTCATAGATGTTATTTACATTATATGAATTTTGGAGAATGTTGGATTTTCTTCAAGGAGTATGTCCGGATAGGTTGCTCGAGAATAATATAATTTTTGGGAATTTTTTCAGTTGAGTGCATGGTTTTGTGAGGTTTGATGTAATTTGTTTAAATAGGAGATTGTTGGGGATCTTCTTTGGTTATGGTGCAGGCTGATTGGCTAACAGATGCAGATCCTTGGTTGTTTGATCCTTGTTTGGATATTGGGGTAGAAAAGGATTATTCAATTTTGGCTATCCATTTTTCTAATTGGTCTAAAGATTTGATTTGGAGGTCTTTATGAAATTTGGTCGGTATTTCATGAGGTTTGAAAAGCGGGTTTCAGGAAGAGGTGCTTGTTGAAGGATTTTACGGATAAGTCTAGTAATGAGATATTCTCCAAATGTTTGTAGATACTTGTTGGTGTAGTTGCTTTGTTCATAGATTGATACGAACAATGATACAAGTCAAGCTCTGCCATCGGATAAGATTCAAGTTTCACTAGGACCAGTTACGCAAGCTCGAGCTAAGAAGCTATGGCAGGCACTTCAAGGGCTAGTCCGTGAAGTTCAAAGTAAAAAATTTGTTCCAAAGGACATTGAAGGGCTTGAGCATGATGAATTGAAGCTTCTCCACCTTATTCAAGTAAAGGAAGAGGCCAATGGTTCAATCTCTAGTTCATTCGGCTTCAACTTAGCAAAGTCGTTATAAGGTGCGGGCACGCTTTATAAGGGCAAGTTTTCTACCATCTAATTACTTCATCTCAGCAAAGTTGTTATAAGGCGTAGGCATGCTTTATAAGGACAAGTTTTCTACCCATTTACTTCATTCAGTCTTTACATGTTGATGTTTTCGTTTGATTAGTTGTGTCATTTAGAGTGTTTTCTAGTAGCAAACTAGTCACTTTATTTAGTGTAAGAATCAGCTATTCAAGAGCTTATAAGAGCCGATTTTAAGAGTCATACTTAATTAGGAAACTTTGTCATGTTTTAGTCTTTCCAAGTCACATTAGGGTTTGGTTGTAAGGCTATAAATATAGCCTCTTTAAGTGACATTTTTTTAGACACATTGAACAATATTCCAGATTTGAGAGTTTTCTTTCTCTTGGCTTTTACGAAAGCACCTTGAACATCTTAGAGGAGTCCTTTGAGTGTTCTATGACTTATCAATCGAAGATCATGTTTGATTGTGACATCATCTACCTTATACCAAGATTCGTTAACCACGTGATTAAGGGGTCAAGGTCTTCCGCTTCCAAACTTTGATAGCAATTCTAGATCCTTGGGCTTGTGTTTTATGGGTTTCATCATAACATTGGTGACGTTCGTATCAGCTGGTGTCAGAGTTAGTTGAAGGTATCGAGTTATATCCTTGTCTTGTGTCAAGTTTTGTTTCTTGTTTACATTGTTCTAAGGTTTTTCGTTTCTGTTTAGAGTCCCAAAAAAAAAAGTTATTGTTCATCGATTACTGTTCATCGTGGTTACTGTTCATCCGAAAAAAATCTATTTGTGTGTTATCTTTATTTTTTTCTTTTGTGTTTTGTGTCTAGTGTCAAAAAAAACAAATTCTGGTTGAGTTCTTGTGAAGAAATCCAAACAAGTAACCTAGGGTTTCTTCCACAACTTTGTTTTAGTTTTGACTTGTGTGGCTAAACATACCTTGTTTCTTGAGTTTCTCGGATCAAGTTCTGATTTTTTCTTAAAATTCTCGATTGTATAAACACCAATCTTGAATTTCTCTTGAAGATCAAAATTTGGTTCTTGAAACGTTGGAAACTATTGCTGGAAATTTGGAAACTTTGAACTCATTCTTGGGAAAAATCTTGGGCTGTCTGAGAAACTCTTGGGAACCTTGTTGTGATTCTTGAATCTGTGATTTATTTCCAACAATCTTGAGTTTCTTACTGCAAAAAAAAATACTGAACTTTCTTGGAAATCTTGAATACATCTCCCTCGGGTTTAAACAAGAAAAGTGCGACCCTAGTTTCCATTGAACCCTAGTTCTTGGCTGTTTGCGTTAAAAAAAAAAGAGAAAAATCAAGTGCTCAGCCAGGAATTTGGGGTCTGGAACAACCCAAAAGAAGTGCCAAATGAGAGATTGAAGGACTTCAAAGTCGGCTGGAAAAAGAAAACAAAGACAGCCTCACCTTGTTTCCAAATTCCATTCAGTTTCCAACTTTAGCTTACCAATTTCGTTTGGCTGCTCTAAATCCATTTAGAAACTGCTATTTGGAGGAATTAAACATTGATTCATTGGGTAAAGAGGGTAGTTTCGAAATTCCAATCATTGTTCCAACTTGTTTCCTAAAATTAAAGCCACAAGTCAAAGCTGTATCGGGTAGAGTTGTTCTTGTTCTTTCTTGAGTTGTTTGCTGTTGCTCCTTTTTGTTGTTATTTTTATTTCAATTCCAGAATATTTCCAGTAATTCTTTAGGTCTTAGAGTTCAGCTTTTGAGTTAAATTTCGCCCAGGTCAATTGTGCTAAATTTGCTACAATCTTACTCGATTCAAGTTCCTAAGTTGTTCAAACACTGATAGGAACTCTAATTTCTTCAAGTGGTTGAACGAGAAGCCTTGAGAATTGAGTGATGAGCTCAATATAGTGATTACCTATTTGAGTTATACACGAGTGTGAGGATATACACGTGAGGGAGCGAAGTGAGGAAATACTTTTTGTTATTAACAATTTTTGCAGGTTCAACCAACATGTCCAACGAAGGAGAGAGTTCACCAGCTTTTTACTTTCAAGTCTTTGCTGAAGGCTTGAAGGGGAGTTGTCATGCATCATGGATCAAAAACTTGAGTCCATGCATGAGTGAATTGGCAAGCTCGAGATGTCCCAAAGCAACTTAAGAGGAGGTTGCCATGGTAGGAGGAGTCGTGATAGACCTACACTTGACTTTGAAGATTCCAACTCAGAGGATGAGTCCAACCATGAACAGGGAAAGTTGAGAGGAGATGCTAGACCATCAGGTGATGCTGTTAAAGGCATTAAAATGAAGTTTCCACCTTTCCAAGGATGATTGGACCCTGATGCATACGTAGAATGAGATAAACGAATCAAGCTCGTCTTCGATTGCAATGCCTATTTGGAGGAGCAAAAAATAAAGTTGGCAGTGGTAGAATTCACCGATTATGTTGTTGTTTGGTGGGATCAAGTTTCCACTAGTCGAAGGAGGAGTGGAAAGTCCGCTGTTCAAACATGGGTCGAGTTGAGACATCTCATGAGGAAGCAATTTGTGCCAAGTCATTACTATCATGACTTGTACCAAAAACTTCAAACTCTTACTCAAGGAGCTCTGAGTGTTGAGGACTATCACAAAGAGATGGAAATTCTTATGTTGAGGGCGGATGTTATGGAGGATCGAGAAGCAACCATGGCTCACTTCTTGAACGGTTTAAGACCAGAAATTGCCGAGTAAGTGGAGTTACAACATTATGTGGAGCTTAGTGACTTGGTGGAGAAGGCCATCAAGATTGAAAGGAGACTAAAGAGGAGGGGTCAGCCAAGGAACTACGCCAACTTTTCACCTCTTATACACGAAATTCACTACCAAAGAAGGAGGAAAAGGGGGCGGCCAATTCTACACCTTCAAGACCAAAACAAGAATTGACCAAATAGAGTCTAAACCCACCCCTAAGAGTACCATTGAGTTGAGCAAGGGTAGGAGCCGAGATACCAAGTGCTTTAAGTACCAAGGTCAGGGACATATCGCAAGTCAATGTCCGAACCAATGCACAATGATCATCCTGCCAAATGGTGAATTCACCACAAATGATGAGGCTGAGTATGAGGAAATGCCACCACTTATCGAGGAAGAAGAGGAGGAAGAGGAAGAGTTTCTGGTCAATGAACGTGTTGGTCTCGTTGTAAGGTGAGCTTTAGTAACTCAAGTTAAAGCAGCTGACCACTTGCAAAGAGAAAATATCTTCTACACTCGATGCTATATAAATGGCAAAGTGTGTAGTTTGATAATAGATGGAGGGAGTTATGCTAATGTCGCGAGTGCATTAATGATGGAGAAACTAGCACTTCCAACCCTACGGCATCCAACACCTTATCACTTGCAGTGGTTAAATGGTAGTAGAAATGTTCGAGTGACTAAAAAAGTTCAAGTGCCTTTTCGCATTGGAAGATATGAGGATGTGGTTCTATGCGACATGGTTCCAATGCAAGATTGTCACATATTGTTGGGAAGACCGTGGCAGTTTGACAAAGGAATTACCTTCACTGGTATCTCAAACAAGTACTCCTTCAAACAAGGCGATAAAAAAATTGTTCTTGTACCACTAACTCCTAGCCAAGTTTGTGAGGACCAAGAGAGATTGATAAAAGAAAGTGAGCTAGAGAGTGAGAAGAAAAAGAAAGAAAAGGTCGAGACCATAAAAGAAAGTGAGATGGCCGAGAAAAATGAGAGGAGAAAGGCAGTTAATGATTCAGCCAAAGAGGGAAAAAAAGAAAGAAGACAAAATTTGTTGATAAAAGCCAATGTAGTGAGGAAGTGTTAATACACCTGTCTTTGTACTCTTGTGCAAAGAGGTGATGTTTATTACAAGTGACCTTGCTAACACTTTACCTTCAAGTGTTGTCTCTCTTTTGCAAGAATACGAAGATGTCTTCCCCAAGGAGATTCCTAGTGGACTACCAGCAATAAGGGGAATTGAACATCAAATCGACTTGGTTCTAGGCGCTTCATCTAACAAACTAGCTTATAAGATGGGACCAGAGGAAACCAAAGAGCTACAACATCAAGTAGATGAGCTCTTGAAGAAAGGTTGGGCACGAGAGAGCTTGAGTCCATGCGGGGTTCCTGTCATTTTGCTACCTAAGAAAGATGGAAGTTGCCGCATGTGCACCGATTGTCGCGCCCCATTTTTTATAAGAAAAATAAATTAGTTTAGGAAAATGAATTTTTGATTTTAAAAGAAAATGAAAAACATGGGTCTAAATGGGACTTGAAAATGCGACGATTTGACCCAAAATATAGTTTAAAAAGGGTTTTTTGAATGAAAAATGGAGTCGCCACTTAGTATAGAGTTAAAGTGTACCAAATCACCTAAAAAAATGAATTTCTTTAAAGAAAAAAATAGAAAACCCTTTTTTAAACAACTCCAAATCTACGAAAATCAAAGAAAAAGATTCGGGAGTCACATTTGAAGAAAGGGAAGGCAAGGATAAGCATCCAAGGCACCCTTTCAACCTAGCCAAAGCTAGTTGCGCGATTTAGTCAAAGATTTTCTTATTTTAATCTAAATATTTATCACATTTGGATGTACTATATGATGCACACCCTAGACCTAAGAGGGTATCGAGGGGTTGAAATTTCTCTTCAAAACTCAATTGGTGCCAATCACATTAATTGTGAAACCCAATAAAGACTCTTCGAAGAAGTCACGAATAATGCAAGTCATGAGACTCGAAAGAAAGAAAAAAGTAAAGAAAATAATAATATACAAATGTGTATGTCCTAAAGGAATGCATCATAATGGGTGCGGGGGACCCACACTCGTGACTTTCAATGTTCCCTTTAATAGAGGGAATACGAGCGTGCTAAGGCTAGAAAAACCAAACTCGTCCATATCCCATATCCAAGGGGTTTTCATAATCTAGCACGCAAATGATCTAACCTAGTTGCTATTTCTTAAATGAAATGCAAGTCTAATGTCATGTCTTATGCAGAGGGGTAAGTAATATATATAAGGGGAAAATACGGAGTAGGGGATATACGTATAAGGAGGGATGTCATGCAAAAAATGATAAAAGACCGTAAAAAATGAAAATATGCATGACATGTGATGTAATCATACAAACATGATCTAGCGAGGAAAGTTCCTAAGGGTCTAGCGTTGGACAAGCCCATATCTACACATTCTCACTAGCATTGGACTAGTGGAAAATCGGAACAAAGAGCCACAACTAGCATTCGATTAGTGTGGATTCGAGAAATGGACTACGACTAGCGTTGGACTAGTTGTGCTGATGTCACATATTCATCACAATCAAATAAATCATATAAAGCATAATAAAGCAAATAAACACATAAATCACATATAGCACATAACACATAAGCATGGTATCTAGATGCAAGGTCCTAAGAAAGCAAGTAACACACAACACATAAGTATGCAAAAACACTCAAGACAAATAAAAAGTAAATAAAAACCCTAATTATTACATTTGAGGGGAGCCCTACTACAATCTAAAGGGGGAAAGGACTTATAAAGGTAAATCATAACTATTACATTGACTAACTAAGACATGTCTTCAAGAGAGGGGCCAAAACCTAACTATTATGCCCTCAAATAACTTGCCAATTAAAGAAAGCGAAATAAAAAGAAAGCAAAACAAGAGATCAAACATTAAAAACGAATTAAAGCGTGCATATTCAGACATAGCACGTAGGAGCACGTAGGAGAAATAAAATCAAGGAGATAGGGGTTACCTCCCTTGCAATGGTAATAAAATGAAAGAAATATTAGCTTCAAAACAATAAAAGGGTCAAGACACCAATTAAATAGTAAAGTATAAACAAAATCACCAAATCCCTCCCAATTGCAACTTAAATGAAATCAAATAATGCATAATTTCCAAGAAAAAGTGAATCATTGATCAAATTTGTAGAATAGAAAAACTACTAAGGACCCAATTACAAATACTAACCAATCATTCAAGCCCAATTAACACATTTTGAGAAATTCATGGGTCCAAGAGCAAAGAAAGGGTCAAGTAAAGATTGAAATTGCATTTATTTTAGGATCTAATTGAAAGAAATCAGCACATAATTGGGCCACAGAGCAACAAAGGGAGACTTGGGGGGCCAAAGTGCAATTTTGATAACATTTCGCATGCAAACTTCATGTAAAACAACGTGGGAACACATTCTGCAGCAAAGTTTCAGCAAGCTATGAAGCTTTCGGCAACCGAGAATGAACCAGGTATTCTTCAACCAAACATCAAAAGCTTTGAATTAAGAAAAAGCTATAACACTACCATAACTCAAACAAACAACAAGCATAGAAGGAAACCTTGCAAACTCTTAAAATTTTATGCAGGCCTACGGATGAAATTGCTGCAACAAAACTTGCAGCATTTTCGTTCCCAAAAGCAGCTTTCAGACCCAAAAACATAACGTTGAGCAAGAATTTTCAATCCAACATCAAGACTTTAACTAGGCAACAAAACACACAGCTTCAATATCCGAATAAGCAAAGGGAACTTAGAAGGAGATTATGCAAATTCTGGGGAAAACATTCATGGAAAGTGGTTCGAAAACTCTCTTATCCAACCATCCGTGACTTCATTTCATTTTACCAAAACACAAAATATCCAAACACAAAACAGCCGACAAACATCCAAGTTTGGATTAGGAAACAATTGTTTATCTTGGTAATCTTAACCAAATGTTATCACTTAGACCTAATATCTAACCACCTTCAACATAGCAAAATTTGGAGCTTATAACCCATAAAAATTGCAGCAGAAAGACATGAACAGATGGAAACTTTCTTCCAATCTCCTGGGCTTACAAGACAAGTTTCTCTTTTCTAAACATGATTAAGGTCTCAACCAAACATCAAGCATTGATTTTTAAGCAATGAAAACACAGAAAATCGACCATCGAGCATGCAAAATTTCGGCAAGAATTTTCTGCATTTTCTGGGTTTCATTATCAGGCAAGTAGGTCATGCAAATCAGTTTCTAAACTAGCAAAATGTGCAACTTATACCCTTCACTTGAATCCATCACCAACCTGAGAGTGTTCTGAACCCGGATGGACGCAAGGAGTGGCGAGAAAGCTGTGCAGAATGGAGCCAAAGAAATTTCGTCGCCGCACAGGAAAACGCTGATGAACCCGCTACTTGGAGCTTCAATTTGGCCCTTTTAGAATTGTTATCCCCGAGCTCTTCCTGAACGAAATTTCCTCCATTGCAGTCCAGGATATTGCAGAAACGAAGAAACCTTCCTAAAAGCCTGAGATACGATCGGAAATTGGAAATAAAGTGGGCTGATGAATTAGCTTGAAACGGGTTTTGTTGCAGAAAATTTCTGCACTTTTGCTTTCCGATTCTTTCTCACTTTTCCTTTGCTATTTTCCTTCCTTTCCTGTTCTCCCCTTTCCCCTCTCAATCACTCTTTCTGCTACCCTTCTCTTCCTCAGTCGTTACGTAGCTCTTTTCCTCAGTTCTTTTCTGCTTTCCTCCGTCGCCCGCATCTCTCTATTTCAGATTTCTCTAGCTACCCAGACCCCCTCCCAACCGTCATTTCTCTCCTTCTTGCCGTCGGATTTTCCTTTTCCTCTTGCTTCTGATCTCTCTACCCAGCCGCCACCCCAAAATCCTCTCTCTTCAGATTTTTCAGCCGTCAGTCCCCTCCATTTCTTTTCCTCAACCTAGCCGTCAAAAGCCTCTCTGGTTTCTTTTCCTATCTAGCCGACTCACTCTCAGCTGCCTACCTCTCTCGTTGTTTTTCCTCTTGGTCGAAAGCTTCTCCCTTTCTACGCTACTCTACCTTCCCTCCTCCTTCACCAGATTTCCAGCCGTCACTTTTATTCTCTCTTTTCCAAGAAAACCCCCCGCAGCCTTCTGTGTTTTTTCTCTACCCACATCCGCCAATGAGCCTCCTCCTTTTCTTGCCGTCTGTTTTTCCTTTTATATGGGAACCCCAGGTTCCTAAAACCCTCAAAGTTCATCTTGATGGCTCCAAATGATTCCAACGCCCCAGCCCCCCTCCTAGCCATTGATCATGGTTTTTAATAGACAAAATGCAAGAAACCGCAGAAGCTCTCTTTTTTCATTTTTCATTTTCATCATTCATTTTCTTTTTTTAAATTTAATTAATAATAAACAAAATATAAAGAAAAATAACTAATTAAGAAAGATCGAATAAAATGAGCGAAACTAGGCATAAAAAGATAAAAATGAAATGCTAATTAATAAATTTTTAATTTTTTTTAATTAAATAACAACGAATTTAAATCTAAAATAACTAAAGCATATTTTTGTGAATGCTTTTTCTTTTTTTTTTTTCTATGCTAAAATGGCTTGAAATAAAAAACTAAAAAACTAGAAGTAAATAAAAACTAACATGACAAATAAAAATAAATAGTAAATGAAATTACGCTAAAAATTTGGTGTCTACACCGATTGTAGGGCTGTGAAAGCAATAACGGTAAAATATCGTCACCCTATTCCAAGACTTGATGACATGCTAGATGAGCTATATGGTGCTGTAATCTTTACAAAAATTGATCTAAAAAGTGGTTACCATCAGATTTGGATGAAAGAGGGTGATAAGTGGAAAATGGCCTTTAAAACCAAACACGGCTTGTATGAGTGGTTAGTTATGCCATTCAGACTAACTAATGCAGTTAGTATATTCATGAGATTAATGAATCGTGTGCTTTGTCCATTCCTAGGAAAGTTTGTCGTTGTGTATTTTGATGACATTCTGGTTTATAGTACGAGACTAGATGAACATGTTAAGCATTTAAATCTTGTTCTTGAAGTACTTCAGCAGGAAAAGCTATATACCAACCTCAAGAAGTGCTCCTTTTGTACTAACCAACTTGTCTTCCTAGGCTTTGTTATGGTGAATAGGGAATCAAGATGGACGAAGACAAAGTCAAAGCCATTCGAGAATAGCCAACCCCAAGAATGATGGGAGAAGTGTGCAACTTTCATGGTCTTGTGAGCTTTTATAGATGGTTTGTCAAAAATTTCAGTACCATTGCTGCACCTTTAACTACTGTGATTAAAAAGAATGAGAAGTTTGTGTGGGGTGATACTCAAGAAAATGCATTCTAATTGCTTAAACACAAACTCACACATGTACCATTACTTGCACCGCCTTGTTTTGATAAAATGTTTGAAATTGAGTGTGATGCATCTGGTGTGGGTATTGGAGCTGTTTTAATGCAAGAGGGTAAGCCGATTGCATATTTTAGTGAAAAACTAAATGGGATAGTTTTGAATTATTCCACATATGATAAAGAGTTATACTCATTAGTTAGGGTTTTAGAGACTTGGCAACACTACTTGAGGCCAAGGGAATTTGTTATACACACTGATCATCAATCACTTAAACACATTAAGTCACAACAAAAGTTAAATAAGCGTCATGTTAGGTGGATTGCATTCATTGATACATTCCCTTATGTGATCAAGTATAAAGTTGGAAAAACTAGTGTTGTTGCTGATGCATTGTCGCGTAGACATTCCTTGCTTACTCTATTTGATGCAAAGTTGTTAGGTTTTGAGTTAGTTAAGGAGTTATACTCCAATGATCCGGATTTTTCAGATATTTATTTGTCTTGCGATTCAGCAACTCAAGGTAAATTCTACATCCTTGATGGATTACTCTTTTATCTGAATCGATTGTGTATACCTAATTGTTCTATTCATTCTTTGCTGGTCTGGGAAGCACATAGAGGTAGTTTTAGAGGTGGCAATTTCTGACACGATCCGAAAACACGACACGAACCTAACATGAAATTAATGGGTTTGGATTGAGGTTTCGGGGGTTCGGGTCAGAATCGGGTCGAACCCGATGAACCCAAAAAAAAACATGTCGATTTCGGGTCAACCCGTAGTAACCTGATATGACTCGATATGACCCGTTTACGAATTAAAAATAATTTAATACACATAAAAATTATTTTATCTAACTAAACTAAATCATTCTTTTTTTTTTCAAAGGCATTAAATCATTAATTACTTAATCCTAAATGAATTTATTTAACTTGTGTGAAATTGAAATTATTATATTTAGACAAATAATATATAATATTATTTTTTACTTTTATGCTATTTTAATTTATTTTATATTTGGTTTGGGATAAAACACTTTTACAGTGTTTAATTTGTTTTATATTTGGTTTGAAATTATTTATTTAAATTTTTATTACTTGATAATGTAATTAATTTTGTCAGAAATTGATTTTATTAGAAATTACAGTGATAAATTAATAAATTAAAATTAATTTTCGGGTCATTTTAGGTCGACCCACCAACCCGCGAACCCGAAATTTTCGGGTTCGTGTCAGGTATTCTAACCCGTTTCTGGTTGGCGGGTCAGGTTCGAGTCAGCAGATTTTCTGTTATACTTGGGCATCAACCCGACCAGCCAACCCGAACCCGACCTGATTTCCACCCCTAGGTAGTTTGATGGGACACTTTGGTGTGGCCAAGACTTTAGCTATCCTTCAAGAACACTTCCATTAGCCAAGGATGAATAAAAATGTTGCATGAGTGGTAGCTAAGTGCATTACTTGTCACAAAACTAAGTCAAAACTTCAACCTTATGGCCTTTATAGTCCTTTACCTATACCTAAGGAACCTTGGATTGATATTTCTATGGACTTTGTTTTGGGATTACCTAGGTCAAGAAAGGGTAATGATAGCATCTATGTTGTTGTTACTCGGTTTTCTAAAATGACATATTTTATCCCGTGTCACAAAACGTATGATGCATCTCATATTGCTGATTTGTTTTTCAAAGAGATCATTAGGTTGCATGGCATGCCTAGAACGATTGTCTCTGATAGGGATGTCAAATTCTTGAGTTATTTTTGGAAGATTTTGTAGCGAAAGTTGGGCACTAAATTGCTCTTTTCTACTAGTAGTCACCCACAAACTAATGGCCAAATTGAGGTCGTCAATCGCACTTTGTCTACATTTTTACGTTCCATCATTAGAAAGAATATTAGGAGTTGGGAAGAGTGCTTGTCTCATGTTGAGTTTGCATACAATCAAACTATGCACAGTTCTACTCGTTTTTCACCATTTGAGATAGTCTATGGTTTTAATCCTTTAACACCATTAGATTTGTCACCTTTGCCTCATTCTGAGCGTGTTAATTTAGATGGTGCTAAGAAAGCAAATTTTGTGAAGAATTTGTATGAACGAGTTCATGTGAATATTGAACAAAGGACAACACAAATTGCTCAACGAGTTAACAAAGGGCGACAACGCATGGTGTTTGAGTCTAGTGACTGGGGATGGTTGCATCTGCGCAAGGAAAGATTTCCTATACAAAAACGCAATAAGTTACTTCCACAAGGAGATTGACCATTTCAAATCCTTGAGCGCATTAATAACAATGCCTATAAGCTTAATCTTCCTGGTGAGTATAATGTGAGCCCTACATTTAATGTATCTGACCTTTCTCCTTTTCTTGTAGATGATAAATCTGATTTGAGGACAAATCCTTTTCAAGAGGAAAGGAATGATACAAGTCATGCTCTGCCATCGGATAAGATTCAAGGGCTAGTCCGTGAAGTTCAAAGTCAAGAAGTTGTTCCAAAGGACATTGAAGGGCTTGAACATGATGAATTGAAACTTGTCCACCTTATTCAAGTAAAGGAAGAGGCCGATGGTTCAATTTCTAGTTCATTCGGCTTCAACTCAGCAAAGTCATTATAAGGCGCGACCACGCTTTATAAGGACAAGTTTTCTCCCATCTAATTACTTCATCTCAACAAAGTTGTTATAAGGCGTGGGCACTCTTTATAAGGACAAGTTTTCTGCCCATCAACTTCATTCGGTCTTTACATGTTGATGTTTTCATTTGATTAGTTGTGTCATTTAAAGTGTTTTCTAGTAGCAATCTAGTCACTTTATTTAGTGTAAGAATCAGCTATTCAAAAGGTTATAAGAGCCGATTTTAAGAGTCATACTTAATTAAAAAACTTTATCATGTTTTAGTCATTCTAAATCACATTAGGGTTTGGTTGTAAGGCTATAAATATAGCCTCTTTAAGTGACATTTTTTTTAGACACATTGAATAATATTCCAGATTTCAGAGTTTTCTTTCTCTTGGCTTTTATGAAAGCACCTTGAACATCTTAGAGGAGTCCTTTGAGTGTTCTACGACTTATCGATCGAAGATCACGTTTTATTGTGACGTCATCTACCTTATACCAAGGTTCGTTAACCACGTGATTAATGGGTCAAGGTCTTCCTCTTCCAAACTTTGATACCAATTCTAGATCCTTGGGCTTGTCTTTTGCGGGTTTCGTCGACAAAAGAACCTTGAACATCTTAGAGGAGTCCTTTGAGTGTTCTGCAACTTATCAATCGAAGATCACATTTTATTGTGGCGTCATCTACCTTATACCAAGGTTCGTTAACCACGTGATTAATGGGTCAAGGTCTTTTACGCGATGAAACCCGTAAAAGACAAGCCCAAGGATCTAGAATTGGTATCAAAGTTTGGAAGCGGAAGACCTTGACCGTTAATCACGTGGTTAATGAACATTGGTATAAGGTAGATGACGCCACAATAAAACGTGATTTTCGATCGATAAGTCGTAAAACACTCAAAGGACTCCTCTAAGATGTTCAACGTGCTTTCGTCAATGAAACCCGTAAAAGACAAGCCCAAGGATCTAGAATTGGTATCAAAGTTTGGAAGCGGAAGACCTTGACCCGTTAATCACGTGGTTAACAAACCTTGGTATGAGGTAGATGACGCCACAATAAAATGTGATCTTCGATCGATAAGTCGTAGAACACTCAAAGGACTCCTCTAAAATGTTCAAGGTGCTTTCATAAAAGCCAAGATAAAGAAAACTCTGAAATCTGGAATATTATTCAATGTGTCTAAAAAAAATGTCACTTAAAGAGGCTATATTTATAGCCTTACAACCAAACCCTAATGTGATTTAGAAAGACTAAAACATGATAAAGTTTGTTAATTAAGTATGACTCTTAAAATCGGCTCTTATAAGCTTTTGAATAGCTGATTCTTACACTAAATAAAGTGACTAGATTGCTACTAGAAACACTCTAAATGACACAACTAATCAAATGAAAACATCAACATGTAAAGACCGAATGAAGTTGATGGGCAGAAAACTTGTCCTTATAAAGCGTGCCCACGCCTTATAACAACTTTGTTGAGATGAAGTAATTAGATGGGAGAAAACTTGTCCTTATAAAGCGTGGTCGCACCTTATAACGACTTTGCTGAGTTGAAGCCGAATGAACTAGAAATTGAACCATCGGCCTTTTCCTTTACTTGAATAAGGTGGACAAGTTTCAATTCATCATGTTCAAGCCCTTCAATGTCCTTTGGAACAACTTCTTGACTTTGAACTTCATGGACTAGCCTTGAAGTGCCTCTCATAGCTTCTTAGCTCGAGCTCGCGTAACTGGTCCTAGTGAAACTTGAATCTTATCCGATGGCAGAGCTTGACTTATATCATAGATTCTCTGGATGTCCTTGGCATTGACTGTTCTTCATCCTGGGCAGTTTTGAGTTTCAATGGCTTGGCATTGATTTTTGTTGATTTGTATGAGAAGGTAATTGATTTTTGGTGGTGAAAGTTCTACTTGGATTTCTCCCTCAACTGTCTGTCACCTTTTTACTACATTTGTTGTTTGGGAGAAAAGATAATCAATTCCGTTTCTCTGAGAAACAAATTGAAGAATTGGATGTGTTGTCTTGTTCTTCATAGGAGGCTGTAGAATTCTTCTTGTATTTCTTGTTGGGGCCGTCCCTTGTATTTGTTGAAGAACCAGCTCTTTTAGCATAATTATGTTCTACATAAAACTCTGTCCTGAGGTTTTGTTTGTCGATCTAGTACTCAAATGTAAGTACCCTCAACTCATCAAGTTGAGGTCGATTATCCGTTATGGAGGAATATGTAGCAGATCTGGAAAGTTCTTCCTAATCAGTGTCATCAGAGAATTCATCTTGGATTTTTGAAAGGGTAGGTCTGCTAGTTGCATATCTTGCTTGTGGAATTTTGGAAGAGAGATCCAAATCTTGGAGCTAGATTAAGATAAAGGAAGTTGATGGTCTTTCTGAAACTGATCTTTTTCCTGTTGCTAAGTGTTTAGGCATATCTATACTAATTGTTGATGAAGATGATGTCCTAAAACCCATTGATCTATCGAATTTGATTTGAACAGATCTAGAAGCAAATTGTTGGATACTTGAGATTTTCGTATTTTGTATTGGTTCTGCTAGTGCTACTTTAGGGAGTGTCTAGCTTTCTGGGAGTGTAATCTAATTCCAAATGATAGATCTCAGAATTGTGATTCAAGATCTAACCAGTTCTGTTTGGAATAGGACTATTTTTCCTTTTTTTAGTATTTTTAAGGTTCATGTCTTGAATGCTAAATTCATAACCTTGTATTGGACCCTGTAAATAATAGCTATTGGATGGTCCCGGTCTTGACTCTATAATTAGCTGTTTTGATATTTAATGTTAAAACATCTAAAATATTTTTATATTCTAAAGTGACTGTAAAATTTGAAAAATAATCAAAACATACTAGCTCTCCATAAAGATTGACTTTTGACGTACCTAGGAGGGAATATGTAGCCTGCTGCACTTTTTATTCATCGTAGTGCAATCATTGGCGAAACGGAAGTGGTTGGTTTGAAAAGGAGGACAACTCCGTTTGGCAGTTTGAAAGCCCCGCCTCCCATTGGCCTAGCGTGCGTGGAATGGTCTTTATCTCATTTTAATTGGTCAAAGCATTTTTGTATTTGTGTCCGGAAATATTCAATGGCCAGTGCATAAATAGTTGACCAGAAAAAGGTTAAGGCATTTACAAATATGCAATTTAAATCATCAAAAGTTATTCTGATCTAGAATATGGTTTCACGAATCAAAAACTATTAAATTTTGAGAAGTTAAAACTGTGAGACAATGTGATCAGTTGTGCATGAAATTTTGAAGTGTATCTTTCAATATTAAAGGTGCACAATGCCGAATTACAAATATTAAAATGCTTCAAAGTACTGTAAACTTCATATAACATACAAACTACTGCAATTAGACGCCTTCAACTCGATCATGTACAATATATCTAACAATTTGGACTATCACGAAATTCTTGAATCTTGACTAAAGGTTCTGAAATGGTTCTCGGACAGGACCTAGCCAAATGGTTATGTGATTGTGCATAAAGACAAATTGGGGGGGACGGGACCTCAAAAATTCCATTTTGCATAAGTTTGTCTATAAGTGTAAGTAAGTTAGAATAGAACGTAAATACGTTATAAATAGAACATAAATAAGTTGAAATATAGTAGAAAAAAATTTAAATGACCACTTTACTCTCAAATGAAGTAAATTATAACTTATGAAGCCATGGATCTAACCTCTGACACACGTCATCGAAGCCTGTTATGTATAATATTGAACAATTACCTAAAACCAATGCAAACTAAGATAACTAATTGAGCAATCCTATTTTGACTGGGAATAGACTCTACACCACAATGTGATTCCATGTTGGTCGCAAGGTACTTTTAGTACATGACTTTGGATCTTCATTTGATTCCAAAGCATTGCTATACTAAGCAAAAAATTAACACCAGATTCCAAAGTAAATAGTATGAGCCCCAGAATTAATTTAATCTATGCAAGAGAAGAAAAATAGGGACTGTAATAAAGTGGAACATCTTCCTTTTTATCTTTATCAATTAACTAATCATATTTTATATTTTTTTTCCTTAAAAAATTCATAAAGGCAAAAGGAAATATGGACTAGTTAACTGTTCAACAAATATATGAGCAGAAAAATTACAGATACGATAGAAAATGTGCTCAACAAATAAGTGGAAGAATTCTAATCAATTATATTCTTGTCAAGAGATTTACGAATTACGTTAGCTATGCGTGTCTATACAAGAGTTTGCGAGAATTAGTTCGTCAAAATTTGACTTAAAAGAGCTTGCATGCAAATTCGTCAACATCCGTTCCTTTGATTGAAGAAGAAGATGCAAGATCTCTCAGCTCTGATAGGCTCCTTCCTAATTGCAAAGCCACCTTCATCTCAAACAATTCACCATTTTCCCGTCTCTCCATCAAGTTAGATTCTATTGATTCTTCCATGAGTTTAAAGAAACCGGCATTGCTCCTGTACATTTCGAAAACCATACCAACTTGTCCCCCATGCTCTAATGTGTTGACAATGCTTGCTAATGCACCACCCGCAACTCCAAGCATGGCTGCCAAGTAACCAACATAAGAAGAAGAACCCGCGTATGCAGAACCAATTGCTGCTAGCCCAGTTAACAAAGGACCACTTATGGCTAACAATTTGCTCAGCTTCAAGGCTCTTCCACCCAGCCTCAAATAGTCTGCTTTATCTTTTTTTCTTAAAACCTCAACAATTGATCTCATTTCCTTCTCAAGTTTCAAGCTCCATCCGTTGGAATCCACATTACTGGTAAGCTCTCCAACTTGTCTTTGCCGTTGTTGAGGCCACCATACCTCTGGTTCTACCTTAGATGGGAACTTTTCAAGCATTATGCCGAGAATGGGAAGTGGATAGGCCTTGTCAAGAGCCAAAACTTTCTCCATTGATTCTTTTACATCATTATCTATTGGTTTGCCTATAGCTATGGTGGTCTGAATTTGATTATGCAGCTGCTGAAACAGTCGTGCAGCATTCCGTTGCTCCTCTGCCAATTGGGATGGCTGAATTTTATTCATTATGAAAACATCCCCGTTGCTGACAGAAACAAAAGAGTAGAAGACAGCTTTAAGGCCGATACAGGAGCACCACTAACTGCAGTTGTGGCAGCAATACCGGACATTGTTGCAGCAGCAAGTGTAATTGCATTGATGGATGTCAAGAGTAGGCTGTTCCAGGTATTTCTTTGCTCTCCAATATTCTCGTGCATCTCCACTCTATCTGCAATAGCCTCCAATATTGCATAAAGCTTGGCCATGACCAATGAATCAGCTCCATCAGTATCATTTCTTGTAAATTTGCTATCACTAATGGAGATGGCCTGTTTCTCTACAATGGAAGTAGTCAAAGAAGGAAAACTTCTACTGAATTCTATCTCATCCACCAATCCTCTGGTTTGGAGATTCAGAAGAGGAATATTTATTTTCTTTGATTTTGGGATATCAAGAATTGCCAAGATAGAGGCTTTCTTGCATAAATCAGGCGCTGAATGGGGGAGATAAGTGCAGGAAGCCTGAAGCTCGAAGGCTTACCATCTTTATTCCTTTTGTTCGAGTGAATTTGGGTATAAACTCGATCAAGTGGTCATCTATATATGCTGTCTGAAATATTTTGGTTTCTGCTTGTGTAACTAATGAGTTTGAAAATGTAATGGCATGATTCGAGAGGATCCTAAGGTGTATATATATGGAGAAAGAGGGCATGTAGTTGACGAGTTTTTGGCTAAAATAATCTACTTTTCAAAAAATAATCCCAAAGTAATGCTCTTTCAGTTTTTATTCCCTTATTAATCTAGTTATTGCTATGTAGACTCCCCACGAAAGAGAAAAAATAACTTGTAAATCTTTTGTTTATATATTACGCAGTTTTTCTTTATTTAGTACTTTAAGGACATTTTGTAAACAAATTAAAAAAGGAAAGTGGATCCATAATTAGTATTTTAAAATTGTTGATCACCCTCCAAATTGCAATAATTTTGCTGAAGAACCTTTTTTTTTTTTTTTTGCTGCCATTATTCCTTCCTAGCTTTATTCTTGATTATTATATCACAAGTTCCTTTCTTTTTTTCTTGTTACTTGCAATTTTATATATCGTAGCCTCCTAACTTTGCAAATTTTAAGAAGTTTGCAAAAACTCAAATTGTTTGAAGTACGAGTAAACATTTCAAGATACGTAATAATCATAGTTTACGCGAACTATAAAAATTCCAATGTAAGGGGAAAGAAAATTTGAAAAAAATTCTCTTGCATTTTTTGACTTATCAAAAGAGAATACATTCCAAAAAAATAGGAGAGAGAAAATATAACTAGATCAGTGTTAGTATCAAAATTAACACGCTACATGAGCCAATCTAATGTGAGAAATATTAATTAACTCAATAATAGATAGAGAAATATTTTTATTTATCTTTAAAATTGTACATAAGTAGCAAAATTTGAACTATTGAAAAGGTATTAAAATCTATTGATGTGGATTATACCCCTTAATATAAGATGGAAATGTGAATACTTTCCATACTGAAAGTCCACATGGCAACAAGTAGATTAATAAGGGAATATATTTTGAAAGTACATTAGTTTGAGAATAGTTTTTAAGAACGAGGATATTGTGGAAATAAACTCTGTAGTTGACAATCCAACGGTTTGACTACTATATAGGACAAGATTTCAATGTTTGAGTGGGATAACTGTGAGAGAATTGGCACCTTGGATTGACTTTCAAAATTATTGTCCCGTGAAAAAAAGTGTTGAAACAGCCAACATGGCCCAAAAATGTAAGGACCTTTGGCCACTAAGCCCTTTCAGCATTTATCTAATCCAGTCGACCTTATAATATTTTCTGCCCGTGCAAATTCTAATAGCAGCTTTCAAAGTTGACATCCTAACCTACCACATAAAATATTAGAATCCTGAATCATACTGATACATTTTTATTGCCTTCATACCGAAGAAAGAGACAGGTTATGCTATTTTTAGCTGTCTGAAAATGGTCAATCACATGGCCATGCAAAATTATGTTTCTACGGGTAGTTAAATTTTGAAAATTCCAAAACTACTCCGATGGGTCCTGCATTCATAAGTGTCGTTTCTCTGCATCAATCTCTTATGGTGATTATATTATGTCTGAGTTGTTTAATCAAGAAAATATTTCTCTGGTGGTAGAATTGGACTCGACAATACATACCCGGCCATAAAATCATAACTGTTGTCCTTTTTCACTTAAATCAAGGACTATATAGTGCAAAGCGGCCGTCTGATTTTGTGAATAGGTGAACATTACATTAAATGTATTTATCATGAGCTAAAGTTTCAAACCAATAACATCTAATGGTTATATAACAAGGTTCAAAACTTTGACCACTGCATTACGTTAGCCCTTAAATCACAAGATTTGTTTTCTGTGAGCCCGAAGTCAGAAGATCCTAGCATGAGATTTGACTGTAACAAATGATTTTAGATCAATTAAAGCATCATTAAGTAGATCTTGTTTGGTCTGAAGCAATTAATGCCTACAGATCGAAACGATTAGAAACACAGGAATCAGATATATAAAGAACTATAAGAATCATCACATTTTACCAATAATTTTAGTTAAAAATTATACAGATTACATTAGATATATATATAGAATAAAGAAATTTCATCAAATTTGATTAGTAATCCTAGTAAGAAACTATACAGATTACGTAGCTATTCATGTGTGTACAGGGTTAATTTACAGGAATTCATCAAAATTTGACAAACAACCTATCAAAAAAGTTTGCTTGCAAACTCCTCAGCACCTTCTCCTTTACTTTTTGGAGAAGATGCGAGATCTCTCAGCTCTGATACCCTCCTTCCTAATTGCAAAGCCACCTTCATCTCAAACAATTCACCATTTTCCCGTCTCTCCATCAAGTTAGATTCTATAGATTCTTCCATGAGTTTAAAGAAACCAGCATTGCTCCTGTACATCTCAAACACCATTCCAACTTGTCCTCCATGCTCTAACGTATTTACAATGCTTGCCAATGAACCGCCCACAATTCCAAGCATGGCTGCCAAGAAACCAGTATGAGAAGATGAACCCATGAATGCAGAACTAATTGCCGCTAGCCCAGTTAACAAGGGGCCACTTATGGCTAACAATTTGTTCAGCGTCAAAGCTTTTCCACCCAGCCTCAAATAATCTGCTTTATCTTTTCTTCTTATAACCTCAACGATTGATCTCATTTCCTTCTCAAGTTTCGAGTTCCAGCCATTTGATTTCAAACAGGTCTTGTGGGCGGACTCTTTTGCTTGCTGAGGCCACCAAACTGCTGGTTCTACTGTAGCCGGGAATTTCTCGAGCATAACACCAAGGATAGGAAGTGGATAGGCCTTGTCAAGTGCCAATACTTTCTCCATTGCTTCCTCGACATCATGACCTGTAGGTCTGCCTATAGCTATTGTTGTTTCGATTTGTCTTTGCAGCTGCAGGAACAATCTTGCAGCATTTCGCTGCTCTTCTGCTAGTTGGGATGGTTGAATTTTATTCATTATGAACAACATCCCTGTTGCTGCCAGAAACATCAGCGTGGAAGATAGCTTCAAAGCAGCCAAGGAAGCACCAGAACCAAAACCAACCGCAGTTGTGGCTGCAATACTGGACATTGTTGCAGCTGCAAGAGTAATTGCATTGATTGACGTCAAAAGTAAGCTGTTCCAATTGTCCCTTTGATCTCCAATATTCTTATGCATCTCCACTCTATCTGCAACCGCTTCCAATACTGCATAAAGCTTTGCCATCACTAATGAATCCGCTCTTTCATTTTCTTCACTTTTCTTTGTAAATTTTTTGTTGCCAATGAAACCTCTAGCCAAGTCCAGCTCCTTCACCAATAGTCCAGCTGACTGGAGATTGTGAAGAGGAATATTACCAGTCCTTGATTTTGGGATATCAAGAATGGCCATGATGGTGCCATTTCTAGATATCTTGGGCGCAGAATAAGGTAATGAATAATGGAATAAGGCTGAAGATTGAAGCGTTGCCATGTAAATTTGATTCTAAAAGAACCTGTTATAAAAAAAAAAAAAAAAGAAATTGAATCTATTAGACAATAAAATGACCTGAAGATTGAAGTCTTAGTTAGGGATATATATCATAAAATTAATGTGTCTATGAGTTGTGATATTGGGATTTTGAACTTTGAAGTGCCAAAATAGGATATGATGATTTGGAGAGGATTGAAGGTGGCGTGTATATATATATAGGTAGAGAATGTAAGAGTTAAGTCGAGACATGCAGTTATAAAGTTCAACCTTTGAATCGATTCATCGTTGTTAGACTGTTTCTAAGGTTGGATCTCCCCCTGAAAATTGGCTGCTTGATTGACTTTCAACGTAACACTGCCAACATAAAATCGCAAGTAGTCAATTTTTTACACTAGTATGCCGTTTTAAACAGCCCACGAGGCAACGAGACAAGCGAAAGACTATTTTTTTAAGGGAATGAAGTATTGTGCAAACTGACAAAATTTCGGTGTAAATTGATACAATTTTAATATAAACTTGATTTATAATTGAATTAGTGTAAAATTCACGATTACATCAAATATATTAATTTATATTAAAATTATATCAATTTACACAAATGGACGGAATTAGATAGAATCTCAAATGGAGAGGTCTCGGAACCATGAAGAGAATAGCTATTTCATTGTGTTATGATGAGGCTTGCAATGCAGTACATGTTACGGCAGTAGAAGAATAAAATTCTCGATCTATTAGTTTTGAAAAAGTCCATGTACCCAGCTTGAGAGTAATTAAGTGATAAATGCAAGTTTAAGTCCATGCTTAATTTATATTTGAGACAAAAAAATGAAAAAAGGTAAAATGAAGCAAAAGATCTTGTATCACACTTTTTGTCCAACTCTTTTTCTTACCTCTCATTATATTATAATTTATCCTTTACAAATATGCTTTTTTATGCTTTTTTGTTTCCTTAAGTTCCAGTAACTAATGTTGGCTAAAAGCAACATACAACAAATTAAAAAAAAAAATATATATATATATATATATATATATTAAAAAATAGAACTTTTATGAATTTCTATTGTATTTTTGTGTTTTTCTATTTTATACTATTATTTTAACCCATTTAGGCTTTTTCCTAATCATTGGACTAGCACCTGTGATTTTACCAATTTTCATTGTTTTTAATTACTAGAACCTTTAAAAAAATATTTAGAATATGATGTTTGTAAAGGGAAAAAGACAATACAATAAAATATGGGATAAGTAGTGGAATAGGAAGTAGAACACAAGATTTGAGGTGAATTTGAGATATTCTATTCCACTTTAATTTCGGTCTCACATTTTATCCCTCCTTCTATATGCTATCGCGTGTCTTCCTATAAAAACTAATGGTATCTCCTTGTAAACATTGGTCACCAAGTCTGTCATTTTAATTAACCAAAAATATAACTCAGGAAATTAAATAAATTAAAAAATTGAAACAAACCATTTGTTTGCCTTGAATATGTAAAATTAGCAAATATCAATTGTATTTGATATAGAAAAATAGCGATCTTTTACACCACACAAGATTTGCAACATTAGACAGGCATCTAGAGTCCAAGATAACAGAATATAAAAAGATTGATTGTGCCATTTCAACAAACATCAAGTCTTGGTAGCAAATATAAATTAAATCAGTGCATCAAAAATTCAGGGCCTAATGCGCATTATAAACAGAAGAAACAATTTACAGAGTAATACACTGTCAAGCATGCATAGAAAATTCGAATTCTGAATTTGATATCGGAGAAAAGTCTAAAATTCCTCCACTAGAAACAATTGCTTAGTGTCCATCACGTTCCTCAGGTATTCCAAAGACGATGTGGATATGTTGTCTCACTTTCAAAGTTAAAAAAACAATTAAATAAATCTATTTATAAGATGAATGACGGCATATTCAAACCAGAAAACCAATGGTTAAACTATAAACCAAGTCAACCAAAATAATATTCGTATCTGAAATAAATAACTAATATCAGAAATCTTGTATGCTGGTTAAAATTTCTTTGATGACCATTCCTTGTTCCCTGACATTCAATTTCGAGGTGAAATAAGAAGCGCCTAGACAATAACTCAGACTCTCCAGCCCAATTGCAACTGATGACGGTTTAAGAGAGGAGCAAGTCATTTTTGTTTGGTTCTAAAGCAATTTATGATAACTGATTGAGGAAAAGATTTCCAAATTAAATTTCTTAAAGCTATTCAAATAAGTGGTTACGACAAAAAAAAAATTAGTAAAATCACATCAATGAGAAGCAAAATTTTCTGTAAAATTTATTTACAACTTGAAGTAAATTAAACTAAAACTACGTATCAAATAGACAGGAACAAGGGCCCATTCGGGTTTACAATGGCTTATCAAAAAATACTTAATTGGTAGAGTTTTTAGTCAAAGTACTTATTTAAGTGCTTGATCATATTGTTTGAGTGCAAACTTACACAAATGCTTTTTCTATTTGATAATGTGTAATTTTGAATTTCTAAAACATATTTATCTCTTCATTTAGTTCAAAATTTATAATAAAATTGTTAAATTTAAATTTTTTATTTTTTGAAACACAAAAGTTACTGTAATACTATCAATTTTAAGCTAACCAGAACAGCATTATTAGCCAAAAACTGTATTTCTAAATTCAAAAAATGATACTCATCAAACATTTTAAAAGTGTTTTTGTCATCCAAGAAAAACATTTTTAGTAAAAGTACTGCAACTCCAACCGGTCTAAACATGATTTTGACTAATATCGATGGATTGTGTAATCACATTTTGACTCCTTGTGCTTTTCTTAAAAATATAACGTCATTGCATATTCTATGCTAATCACAAGTCTATGAAGTCTGAACCCGAGGCGAAAAGCGCGCGTGAAATGGTCTCAAACTCTCAGCTTGCGTTTGGTCAAATAGTTTGCGGGCACCACCATGGCCCGACCCATTCAATGCTTGACCAAATTCACTTTCCCAACCAGTCGTCAAGGCATTTTCAACCGCCCCCAGGTACAGGTGACGCGGATTGAGCTCTATATGGCTATGAGTGACATTCAACGCTTGCAAATTACATTTTTTTGACAAATATAAGTTGGTTCAATTGATAAAAACGGATGACTTTCTTATAAAAAAAAGTCATATGTTTGAATTATATTATTGATATGAGAACTGTATTAGTGAATAATTTTTAAGAATTTCTGTAAGCGGCCTATGATCCGAAAAGTGTATGCAAGTCATGGTAGTGATCGGGACTGAACTTATCCAAATTTTTTCCTATCCAAAAAAAAAATTTTACATTTCCTTGAGAACCCAATTCTTTTGTCTACGCAATTATGATACAAAGTATCTAATTACAGTTTTATTCTCGGTTATTTACTTTAGTTGTTTATAGATTTTGATTACGAAGAATCAGTTTTTTAGTTATTCTCGTTTATTTTTGTATTTAAATTATAGATTTTTTTTAATAACAAAGAAAGCTAAAATTCATATTCAGTCAAAGAATAACTTTTTCTGA
Organism: Coffea arabica; assembly: GCF_036785885.1. NCBI lineage: Eukaryota > Viridiplantae > Streptophyta > Magnoliopsida > Gentianales > Rubiaceae > Coffea > Coffea arabica. Next base: position 25,641,647 of record NC_092330.1, read on the forward strand.
TTCAGAACAACATAGATTGTTTCAATATAGCCTTCTAGCTAAGCAAAGTTTGGAGAATCCTTATTAGTCTAAAACATGCTCGTCAATAAGGTACTTGTTAAGAGTAGGTATTTTCCTGAAAACTCAATTTAGGATGCTAAGCTTAGCTATGGTGCCTCCTAGATCTGGTAGAGTTTACATAGCTTGCTTAATGAGGCTTAGGGAAACAAGTGGGGAATGGCAAATCTGTGTGTATCTGAAGGAAAGCTTGATTAGAAGGAAATTATTTGGTCATATTGCATCACCTAAACCCCCTAACTGACACATTGATAAAGTCGATGTTTTCATTATTAGTGAGAAATGGAATACAAACATCATTAGTTCCCTCTTTCTAATAATGAAGTAGGATTGATTCAATGTTTACCTCTCTGCTCATATTATGGCAACGCTAAATATGCTTGGATTTACTCATCCACAAGTTTCTACGTACACTGCGAATTCTAGTTATGTCAATGCTAAAGAATGCATGCAGGAAAAGATTAAAGACAAGCAGCAGAGGGAAACTCTAGCATAGATAAAGAACAGTCGAAAATTTGGCACCAATTCTTGGACCGTAATGTCAAGCACGAGATTAAACAATTCATCTAAAAACGTCAATTTCCTCTCTGCTAAAGAAGAGATTTTCTGGGGAACAGGTCAAAGTGATCCTTGGTGGAAATGTTGTGGAGAAAATGCTGAAACACTAGAGCATGTTCTTTTCTACTACAAACTATATAAATATGCTTGGAAGCCATTCCTCTGAGATGGGAAAAAAATTAAAGAACACATATGAAAATTCTAAAATTGGTGAGAGGCTCTTCAACAAGCTATGGTAAAAAAACATCTGACAGAACAGAAGATATTGAAGTTACCTCAAATCTCCATGCAAATCTAGAAAGCTTAAAAAAACTAGTCCTTCAATGGGGATATAAAAAAAAAAAGATACGAGCCAGGTTTCTAAGAAAGCTACAGAAGAGTGGGGAGAATTCAAAGTTGCCAACTTGAGGGGAGCTCAATACAGTAATTGATGCCCCAATTTGGAGAACAACCAGCTCCTAATGAGAACTCTCCAAGAGCAACGTGCTATTACGTTTTATACAGATGCTGCTATGGAATTTCTTAAGCTCAAGTTTCGACTTGGTATTGCTTCTAAAGAAACTGAAACAAATTCCTATCCGCTTGGTACACAACTAACCAACGACGGAGAGATCCTTCTTCATGGATGCTTATACTATTTGTGAACATCTTTGCTTGAGGGCTTGGAAAAAAATTGGACTTCAATATTAATCCTATCAAAGTATAAATTCCTCATTGATAGGATTAATATTGGAAGCAACCACTACTCTCCCTCAAATGTCATTATCAATGATATTAGTTCTCTTTGGAAATTCTTTTAGCAGTGTACATTCTCCTCTGCAGGAAAAAATGTCAATTTCTGCGGTCATGACTTGACAAAATTTTCCTTAAACCTTATTAATAAAATTAGATGAAATGACAGCTTCCTTGTGTGACATAAATTAGTGGCACAATATAATTGTCTTGCAGTTGTTAGTTTATAACTGATATTTTATGCACCCTTATGGATGCTAGTATTAAGGGCACATCCAATACATGTGCAATTTGAAATTAATTTCATACAAATTTTCTTCTTGACATAAATTGTAAATTTATCATTAAAAAATTTTAGTTTATTATTATTTTGTTAATAAGGTTATAGTTAATTTAATAGTTGCAATGCTTAGAGGTGATTATGTGGGCAAAATATGATTAGGTGGTAAGAGTAAAACTTCATAAAATTTTCAAGGGTAAAATTAGAAGTTCAAAAAATGGCAAAAAATGTTTATACCATCACCAAGACTCTCTCTTTATATATAGTATAGATACGGGATGATGAATTTTTTTTTAAAAAAAAAAGAAAAAGAAAAATGAACTTGTATAAAATGGTCTAACTTATACAACTACCTAGTTGATTTCTTAAATCTTTTTTTTTTTCAATTCCTTTGACCTCATTGGTGTGCCAATCTTTCTTTCCTATGTCCCTCCTTAATCCCTATAATTTTTATCAATATACTTAATTATAACCATTACTCCATTCCATCATTTATTTGTTAATTAGTAAAACTAGAGAATTAATTAGTGTAGGAGCTTCACTAATAGCCACAACCATTTTGAATTGAACTGTTTACTATTAAAATTGCTGTGGCCGGCTTGGTTTAAAAGGCGGTAACATTTTTTAACGTCTAAAAGAAGAACAAATAAAAAAAGCCTCAAGTAATGGCTTTTAGCATTTAAGAAAAAGGGGAAAAAAGATTAAGGAAACATTTGCAGCCTTCGCATCATAACGAATCTTCTGTCTTACTTTATGTGCCACTCTTTGTGCCACTTTTTATTATATTGCTATTTCTCCTTCATAAATATTGTATTTTAATTCTTTTTTGTTCCCTTAAATTCCAACAATTATTAACTGAGCAATACACAAAATTTAACAAACTCAAAAAATCAAAATACACAAAAAAAGTGATTTTTTATTTTTTTAATTTTTTATTATATATTGCATTTTAAGACTATTGTATTTATTTTTTACTCAGTTTATAATTGTTGAATTTTAAGAAAAAAGAATTAAAATATGATATTTGTGAAAGAAAAGTAGCAATATAATAAAATGTGGAACAGAGATGGCATAGAGAGTGAAACAAAAGATCCATTGAACCTCCACATACTATTTTAAAGATAGAATATATTAGTTTAGATGGCATTTGTTGAGAAATTTTATCTTAATTTGGACTAACTATGTAGCAAGCCCAGTAGTTAGTTTTTGACCAATATGATATCACCAATTAAACTAATAAGGGCCCCACAATCGGATTTGTATGTTCTATGATGTGAAATTAATTGGCTGCATAGTATTATTTGTAGCACTTTCCTGGATCAAAAACTAACTATTAGGCTTATCATATAGTTGGTTAAACCGAGATAAAATTTTTGTTTTTTTCGTCCTTCCTTTACAAAAATTAGGGTAAACTATAATTAAGTGAAATAACTAAGTTGGGGAAGGAATGGGTTAGATGGTACAAAGGAAGAGAGTATAAATAAAAAATGGGGGGGAGGGGGGAGGAGGATTGGGTTGAATGATGAAATGGGAGAGATTGTAAATAGAAAATCCTAAATTTAAGACCTCTCACATATAAAAAATAAATAAATAAATAAGCAATTGCAGAACTCTTAGATAGTGTTTTAAATAAGATTTTCCTATATTTGCTCCTCTTCGTGTAGAAATTGATAGGAGAGAGATTTGAATGTTTGGTTATCAAGAAACTTACGGGGCCTATCAAATAAGATTTTCCTATAGAAATCAACGGAAGAGTGAGTCACAAGAAAGTTCCAACCAATTAGATTTCTTTTACAACTCTTTTCTTTCGAAACTATTTCCTCCATCCTAAACTTCTACATGAATTAGAATATTTTAGACCTTACAACTCAAATTTAAGAAAAAAAAAAAGCTTGTAATTAGACATTTTATTTTTATTTTAATTTATCCAATTAATAATTTGTTGAATTTATATGATATTCGTGTAGACACCAAATTTTTGAAATATTTCAATATTTTCTTGAAATGTCATCTATTTATTGGTTCTTTATTTTCATGCATTCTAATGCGAATTTTTCTTATTTTTGTAGGTTTTCTGAAAAGAAGAAAAAAAAAGGAGAAAATTCAAAAAATGAAAAAGGGAAAAATCAAGAAAATCAAGAAAGGAAAAATCAAACTCAAAAGAAAAATAAAGAAAAAAGCAGAAAGGAAAAAGAATAGTTGGAAGATGCCAACAAGTTTCCTAAGACTTATTCATTTACCTTTTCTTTGACCCTAAGTCATTACACATGTCACACACTAACCCACCAACACTTTTCTCAATTTTATTTTTGTTCTTTTCTCGGCTCTTTCTAAGAATTCTTTTCAGACCTCACTCATTTTTGTGGTGATTTTCTCTCGTTTCTTTTGGCTCAAAAGGAAAGAAAAATCACAAAAATAAAAACAGTGGACATAATTTCTTCTTTCTCCATTTTTCCTTCATTTTCTCTCTCAGTTTCCTCTTTGCAAAAATCTACCAGCACACACACCCCTCACAAGAACACACTTTCACCACTCTTCCGTCACTCTTGTCTTTGACGACAACACAAACGGAGGAAGAAACAATCTATGGATTTGGTAGCTTCATTGAAGATTTTGCTAGAGCCGTTTAGTCGGAGTCATCCTTCCATTAAATTTTTGTAAGTTTTCCCTCGTATTCTTCTGCATGGCCATGGCTTAGGCTTCGTTTGGGAGTGGAGGGTTTGGACAGAAAAGAAAGGGAAAGAAGAGAAAGTTAAGTTTTCCTTCGCTTGTTAGTTTTTAGTAAAAAAGAAAAAAAAGGAAATGGAAGGATTTAAAAGAATGAATAGCAGTCAAAACTTTTCCTCCCAAATTGGAAGGAAATAGGAAGAAAATTTGAGGAAGATTGTCAATTTTTTAAAATGCCTATTTTGTCCTTAAAAAGGTTTTGAACAAATATTTAATGACTTCCATATCCAAAATTATTCTACTAATTCTCAAAACTCCTAAACAACATAACAATCTCTTCTCTTCTCTTATATTCTCTCATAACTTAAGTTTTCCCTTCTTTTCTTTTCTATCCTAAACTCCCAAACTAAGCCTTAGTCTTTCTGATTCCTTTCATGTTTCTAAATGAGAAAATTACCTTTTTGATGGGGCTGCATTTGCTTGTTAAAAATGACTTATTTACGCTAGCACGGAGCATGGAGAAGATTTCTTGTTTAAAATTTGGATGGTTGATGCGCAAAATCAAACGAAATGGGTTTCTTGAATTTGAATTTGTCTTGCTTTAATTTGTTGTATTTTTTGCTTTTTTATTGTTAAATTAAGTTTGTGATTGCTTTAATTTGTTGTATTTTTTGCTATTTTATTGTTAAATTAAGTTTGTGATTGCATTATAGAATCAAAATGAATTTTTTTGTCAATTATCATCATCCATACCTACTCCTATCCCTACCTATTCTAGGAGGCCAACTACTTTAGAGATAATTGGTTCAACATGGATTGTCTTGGTATGATTTGTATGAGTTTTGGGGTTGATTTGAGAGTACTTTTGTGCATTTTTGGTAAAAATAATATCAAAAACGCGCTCTAAGCGAAAAAATCGAATAGGAATGTGGATTTTGGTAAATTTTGGTGACAAAAGTGGTGGTCACCAACGGCGACGATGATTGGCAGTAGTGTCACCACCGATGTCTGCCACGGCTGACCATGGTGGAGAAGAAGCTACTAGGGAAGAAAGAAAGAGAGGAAAAAGAAATAGAAAAGAAAGAAATGAAAAGAGAAAGGAAAGAAAAGAGATGGAAAAGGCAAAAAAAAAAAAGAAATAAATGGCTTTTAACAAAACTACGTTGTTTGTGAGGGCATGGCATCAAAACTGCATCATCATGTTTAAACTCATTTAATGTGTATTTAATAATTTTACTATGGCTTGAAAACTTTAAATTTCTTTCATATATGTTCTTATTTTATTTGCAATTTGGTCCTAAATTTTGTACTCAGTTATTTTGGCCCCTAATTCTTTGCAAAATTTATTTTAACACCAAAAGATTTCTAACCTTTCCACTTTAGTCCCTAATTGTTTCCTTTCTTTAATTGCTAATTATGCTTCTCTTGAATGCAGCTACTTTGTCTCCTCGAGTGTTTTAAGTTCCTCCGTGTGTTTAGCATAATAATGTGAATTTAGTATATCTTAATGCTCTCTTTTAAAGTATTTCTAATTAAATTGTTATGTTGATCCTTTTATTGACTCTTGAGCATTGATTGGTCAATATTCGCTCATCTTAGTCATTTCTTCAAACAAGAGGTACCCCTACAATCTCTTAAATTCTTGAAAATAGGTGCTCTTACGTGTTTCTATGTGTCTATATACTTTGTGTTTGTTATGCTATTTCTCTTATTTAATTTGAGTTTGTATTGATTTTCATGTTTATTTGCTTAATTTAAATTCATTATTTGCTAAATGGTTGGGCTGATTTGCTTCAAAGTGATTCCCCTTCCTGCAATATCCACAAACTAAGCGAGAAGCTGATATCTGGCCTCCTCGTGGGGTTCCTCCCGATTGTCCCCTTCCTAATTGAGTTCCTCCTGACGAAGCTCCTTCCAGTTTCATTGGCGTCAATGGCAGAAGAGATGAAAATCTTACTCCACCCGCTCATCTACTAGCTTTGGGAGGTGGTGCATCCTCTCTAGATTTTTTAGGGTTATTACTAGGCATGCCCCTTTTTTGTGCTTGGAAAGCTCTCAATTGGGATTTCACGCTCTTCACCCTTTGGGATCTCTCAAGAGCCTCCCCAAAAGTATTTATTGAACTGCAGTTAGGACTTCTTAAATTTCTAGGTTTAACCCTTGGATAAACCGTCTTTTCCACTTTTTGTTTCGTGGCAACCAACTCCAAGGCAAACTTCGAAAGTTTAGTGAACTGAATCTCGTACTCAGTAAAACTCATCATTCCCCGACAAAACCTTATAAACTCATCCTCTCTTTTTTTCTGGATAAGAGAGGGAATGAATTTTTCGTTAAACTCTTAGATAAAATTCATCCAGGTCTAGGGGACTTGTTCCCTTTCGCACTTGGTCCTTATAACATTCCACCAAGAGCATTCCGCCTCTTTAATTTGGAATATAGCAAAAGACACCTGTCTTTCCTCTGAGTATCTCATGGCTTCGAAGATATTAATAATATTCTCTAACTAGTTTTCAACTACCTCTGGATCAGGACCCTTAGAAAACTTGGTCGGGAAAAACTTTTGAAACTGCTCTAGAACCTTATCCTCTCCTATCTCTTGATCCCTAGGTTGGTTCACGAGTCCGGGCCCTTGGTCCTGTCGGGGTGCTAAGCGTTCTAGGAGATCCATCATTCGATTTAGAGTCACAGCTACTTGGTCTCCTACATTGGCACTTGGTTTGCAGTTTTGATTGACTGTGAATTCCTGATCTCCTTTTGTTTCTATGGTTGTCTAGGCCTACGCCCACGACGTCGTCCCCAAATTTCATATCTCTCACAACCAGTCAATATATGAATAGGTAATAATCCGTTATGCATGCATATAATAGTACTTAATTACAAACCAGAAACACATTCACTTCATATATCATTACTACAAAACAAGTTCACAACCAGTTAAATTACATCATAAAGCAAAGTCAATTATAATACATAGCAAGTTCTAATACACTTAGTAAAAAGTTAAACAACCTATTAGTGCAAGTACATTCAACACCAAAACAAACATGCCAAGGTTCCAATCCAACCATCCCATACAAAAGTTTTAACCTACTATTTGTTAGATCAATCCATAATAGAGCTAATGAATTGTGTCTCTTCAACTAGTTCAACTTCATTTCCAACCCTAGGAACTTCTTCCCCCTAGTCTTCCCTATATGAATTCACCTCCACAACTTCTTCAATCATGACCTCATATTCCGCCAAAATCCCTTCAGTCCTATCCCTTACCTGTCTTAGTATCCTAGTGAGGCGGTCATTAGTCTTCTGCAACTGTTCATGCAAAACACTGGTTCACTTTTGCTCATCTATCACATTAGTTTCCAACTCTCGAATCCTGTCACTTTGCATCCTCATGACTCCCCTCATTTCTTGCATTCTAATATGAGCTCTCTCATTTGCTATTGCTAGCCTTTGTCTCTCATCCATTATAGCTAGTACCACTCGATATGGAAAGGAGCAAGTCCTCTAATAGTCATATCGACTAATCATCCAACACCCTAGAATGCACTATCAAACAGGTGCACCTGGTCCCTCTTGAAACATGATAATCTGACGTGGCCCCTAAGGCCTCCCATGTCTGCCATGTCCTTCTATTCTTACAATTACAATTAGAATTAGAATCTTACTCAAACTTACATAGAAATCTTACACTTAATATCCCACTCTATTAAACTTAAATTTTTACAGTTATATAATTTTTACAGTTACATGATATCACATGTGATAACTCCACCTCACCCTAAGGCGCACCCTGGGGCTTAATGGACTGCTTGCTTGACTCTCGCCAAGACTCACTATAATAAACTCTCAAAATAATATTTGCTCTATCAATTCAACCATGACATTCACACATATATACAAACCAACAGGATTAAAGTGAGAATTTATCCACTAATTCTCATAGTATAAGTTTGTCTACAATAAATAAAAGTTACAAGCTATGAAAACTTAGCTTCAAGTCTAGGGTATAGGTTTGTGAAAATTTCCAAAATTTACACTCTTTAATTTTCTTCCAAAATCACCAAGTTTTCTTGTTTAAATCAAGTGAAATACTACATGCATGCTAAGATTAAAGTATTAGGAGATATATTGAGCAAAGATATGTCAATTCACAGCCAAATTTTTGGAGATAAAGCTGGAAAAATCCCTGCTTTCTCTCCCTTGGCTTTCAACAACAATTTTCAGCAAGGTTTCTTCAAGTTTTCCTTCAAAATCACCAACTTTTTCACTTGATTCAAAGGTAAAACACACAATACATCATATAAAGCAAGAGATAAGGCATATAACATGATTTCCTAGTAAAATCTATCCAAATTCGAATAAAAAAATTGTAAAACTAAGCTTTCTTTCCCACAGACAAAGCTAGAAATTTCCAGTAGGAAAACAGTTTTCAAATGAGGTTTTTTCCTTTTGCAAAATTCCTATTTCTTAACTCAAATCCAACATGCAACAAGTATCCAAGTATATTGAGAGAATGAATGGTATTGCTAGCAATTTTTTTTACCTCTTTTCTCACAAATGAAAGCTAGAAATAAGCAAGCAGCTTCTCTTCCTCCCTCTCAATTTTCAAGTGTAGAAATGAACCAAAGTTTCTCTATTTTCTTCCCTCAACTCAATTAGTTTGGAAGCAAGGAGGTTGGAAGCTAGGAGGATGTATTCTCTTCCTCACTCTCAACTCTTTCTTGTTTTGAGAGGAAAAGAAAAAAATGGAAGCCAAGTTTCTCTCTCTCTCTCTCTCTCTCTCTCTCTCTCTCTTAGGTTCAAGGTGAAAGAAAGACGAGAAATGTTGTTAGTTTGAAATGAGTTTTATTCTTGTTCAAATTTTTTTGCGTGTCATTTTTGCCAAGTGTTCATGAATTTAACAAGCGTTATCTTGCATGCACAAAAAAGCTTTATTCTGCAAGGGCCATGCATTTCTACACTATTATACTATTACCCCACTAAATTCTTATTCTAGCTAGTATTAATTTCCATAAAGGTTGATCATACAATAATTTAAAGTACGCTTATGCACTTAAATTATAAGGAAAGCATTCAAACACATAACTCAAGCAATAATAATGTAAATATAACACATTCAATTTTTTAGATAAAAATATGAAATATATGGATTAATTTTTCAAGCCCTCACACTAGGCAGACCTAGATAAGTTTGAGATTGTGGGATACAAATAATAGAGTGGGATGTTAAGTGTAAGGTTTCTAGGTAAGTTTGAGTAAGATTCTAATCCTAATTGAAATTGTAGGAATGGAAGGAAATGGTAGGCATGAGAGGCTTCAGGAGCCATGTCGAATTATCATGTTTCAAGAAGGATCGGGGGCGTCCTTTTAGTAGTACGTTCGAGAAAGTTGGATTGACTAGTTGATGTTGTGAGGACCCAAAAATTTTTTTTTCTTATTTATCGGATATTACAAGTTTACTTAAATATTTATTTACTCATTTTCTCCGAATTATTTATTTCGACCCTTTAAAAAATCCATTTATATGGAACAACGCCTCTTTTATATTTTAAAGCGTTTTGTTGAAAAATTCACTTTTTGAAAATTCGTTTAGTTCGGAATAACGAGTACACGTTTTTTTGAGGCTATACTTGAATCAAGAGTGTATTAATATTGAAGAATTAAGAATGATCAATAGTAGATTAAGAAAGGTTAATCGAGGAATTAATACTAGAATCCTGTGAGGACTCGCAAAATTTATTATTTTAAATTCCTATTTCGAGCTTATTTGAATATTTAATTGCCCATTTATTCCGAATATTATTTTCTAACTTCTTTAGACCTAATTACATGGGTCTATAGCTTCGTTATATTTTTAAAATGACTTGTGTCAAAGTTTAATTTTTAGAAGCTCGTTAAGTGAAAATAGTGAATACGCGATTTGGGATTTTAGCTGGTTTGGAAATACCATAACCTTGAAAAAATTAGAGGCTTGCACAATGGTCTTGAAATAGGTATTTATGTGCTTAAATATTCAAGCGATAGTTATTAGTACCATCGTTATAAGAATTTCTTGGAAGTTTCGCTTTATTGTGCTTAATTTGGAGATACAGGTTTTTACACGCGCGATTTAATTGATGGACTTTAAACCCTTATTTTGGGACAATTAAGAGTAAATAATATTAATATTATTATAAGTATATTGGAGGTTTAGTGCACTAGTGAAATGAACACGAGAGGAATTGAGCACAAAACGCGCGCGTACGCGCACTATTGAAGAGTTGACTTTTGCACCAATTCTAGCCACACAAATAAAGCTTTCTTAGGAAGCCAAATTAGATCAAAACACTCTCTCTCTTCCTCACAAAGTGGCCGGCCATCAGCTGCAAAAATAACCCAAGGAGTTCTACATTTTTCATCTCTAAATCTTGCACAAATCATCTCCAATTCCTTCCAAATTTCACACACACTTTGCTTAATACTTGGAGATCACCTTAAACTACAAAAAGGGGGAGCTTTTCACGGTTTTCTTGAGCTAAGAGAGGGCCGAAATTCTGCTCTTGTTCACCAACACAAGTAAGTGACGATCAACCCACAAATTCTTAGCCTATGGAAGTTGATTTACACTTATGGGCTTAGATATTCATGTGGGTGGCTTGTTATTGTTGGAAAATTTTGAATTTGGGCTCTATGAACTCCCACTCTTGGATTGATGGCTGATGTGATGTTTGATGATGGATTTAATGTTGGTTTAGTGCTCAAATTGGTAGATTAATGGTGCATAACTAGTATAAACTTCAAGGAGGTGCTTGGAACAAAAGTGACCGTTTTACCCTTGCCTTGTCCGACCACTTTTGTGCAAAATTTTGAGGTTCTAATGGCTTGATTATGTTTTTTACATGTTATATTGGTTGTGTAAAATGTTTTATTGAAAAATAACTTGATTTGTTCACCCAAATATTGGATTTACGAAAGCTTAGAAATCTGGAAATTTATCCCGTATTCACCCAGGCAGTGTATTTGTTTCGGCTATATCTTTTTACTCCGATGTCGGAATTGAGTTCCGTTTGCGGCAGTGGAAACTAGGCATTCCCAGCTTTCTGTTGGTATAAAATTCATGTCCTAGTTCCATTTGAGCAAGCCAAACCATTCGTTGAAATCCATTGTCCTGTTTCGTTGCTTCCTAGAAGGCAGCACATGGGTTGCAAATTGATGCTCACGAATGAGCTGTTTATGGACAGATTCGAAAATGGTTTCTTCTGAGAAAATATATCCTTGTGAGTCTATTTTCTAACGCTGTAGACACCACATTTTGAGTGTTTTTAGTTTTTTAGTTTTTATTTTATTTTTAAGCTTTAGCATAAAATTTCTCGGGAAAAAGAAAAAGCATTCAAAAAATATGCTTTAGTTGTTTTGATTTAAATTCTATGTTTTCTTGAAGAAAAAAAAAAAAAGGAAAAAGAGAAAAACGATGAAAATGAAAAATGAAAAAAAAGGAAAATTGGATTTGCATTTTGTTGTTTCTAATGTTAATTAAATTGTTTTGTTTTTAATGTTTATTATTTTCAATTTTGTTATTTAAGTTTAAAAAAAAAAAAAGAGAAGAATGATACGCGACTTGCAAGCTGCGTTTTTTGCAGCTTGCAAGGAAGGGCTTCGGGCAGCCCTTGGCTGCAAATACAGAAGAAGTGGCTGGGTGTTTAGGGTTGGTTTGGCTCCCATATAAATAGAAAAAGAAAGGCAGCCGGCAGGAGGGGAGGAAAGATAGAGAGAGAGGGGGTGAGATTGACGGCTGGAAAGGAAAAAAGGTTTGGCTGTGAGAAATGGCTAGGGTAAGAAAGAGAGAAAACTGAGAGAGTTGAGCCGAGAGCAAGGGAAAGAGGGAAGAGTGAATCAACGAACAAAAACTAGACAAAGGGAAAAGGTCAAAGGATGGTTTCTGGGGGCGGTTGTGGACTGATGAAATAGCAAAAGAGAGAGACTGAGTGACGAGACAGAAAGAGACCAGAAACAAAGCAGCAAAGAGGGAGCCTGTGAGAGAAATCTGGAAAAAGGAAGATCCATAAGGAAGGACGAAGGAAGATTGAGGTTTTCCATTGATCCCTGGGCCTGCTCATACGAAGCTGTACATCCTGTTCGTCTGCTGGAGCGTACAACGCGTTAAGGTCGAATTGCATCTTCCCTTTCACTTTTATTAATTGTAAAGTCGCTTCCTTTCTCTGTTTCTTTCGCTTCCATGGGATGTTTGATGGTGAAGCTAGAAGCTTTTCTTTGTTTTTTGATGATACCATCGCTGTTTCATAAGAAACAGAAATCTTTTCTTGTACGCTCGTCACTGGTTCATGTATGTGTTGGTTGTGGCTGTTTTGATGTTTTTTCGTATGAATGTGACCTCCTACCTTTGTCCCTAGACCCGTTATCTTAAACAAGGCTGTTGCATATGGGTAGCATTAGTGTAGACACCAAAATTTTGGTGTTTTATTATTTATTTATTTACTATTCGTTTTTTATTTGTCACAATTAGTTTTATTTACTTTTAGTTTTAGTTATGTTAGTCATTTTAATGTAAAATTTCTCAAAAAGGAAAAAATATGTTTTAGTTGTTTGTGTTTTAAATTCAATGTTTTCTTGAAGAAAAAAAGAAAAAAAATGAATGAAAATAAAGGAAAAAATGAAAAATGAAAAATCATAATTTTGTGTCTTTTATTTCTAGTTTATTTATTTCGGTCCAATATTGCTTAAATTGTTGTTTCTTAATTTTATTATCATTTTTTTAAATTATTCTTAAAAAAAAAAAAAAAAAAAAAAAAGAAGATAGCCGCGGCAAGCTGCATTTGTAGCAGCTTGCAAGGAAAGTTTGGGACGGCTCCTTTGGCTGCAAATACAGAAGAGGGCTGGGAGTGTTTAGGGTTGTGAGGTTTCCATATAAAATAAAAAGGGTATTGAGCAAGAGAGAGGAGAGGGTTACGGGAAAAAAGGAAAAAAGAGAAGAAAAGGGACTGGCGGCGGAGGTTTCGGGTAGAGCTAGAGGAGAAGGAAATCTGTGCGGCGGTTGGTGGCAAGAAGGCTACGGGCTTTCGGAGGAAAACAAGAAAACACAGAGCGGCCGTAACTTCAGAGGATCCTATCGTCGACATTGGCTGAAGTGATGGCGCTGTCATTGCTGTTGCTGCTCTCCTTCTACTGCCGTGGACTCAGCCACCACACTTCACCCCCAAAGTCCATTGACGCACCTCCAGCTTCGGCAGAAACCACCTGAGCCCTTTCAGTAGTCATCCCACGCCTCATTATGGGTTTAAGGTAAGATCCTTGCCCTTTATGGTAGAAAGCTGTTTTCTTTAGTTGTCATTTGCTTTCGTTTTGCTGTATAGTGGCTCTGTCTTCGCTTCCATGATTGGTTGATGGTCCTCTGCTGATAAAGTTATGATCTTTGGTTGGAGAGTTTTGATCACAGTTGAATGCTTAGGACTGGTTTAGCACTTTTTGCAAGTTTCGTGAGTTGCTGTTTTTCCTTTTTCCGTAGCTTTGCTCTCCTCTGTCTTGTGCATTTGTATATTGGAATTTAATCTACTGGAGTTGAAGGTAGTTGATGTTCTTGTTAAGAGGATTGAGTTTTGTGTAATCACAGACCGTAGTCACTTTCCTTTCCATCGTTTGTTGAGCGATCAATTCGCATGATGGACGTAACTGCGTGAAATAAGCTGCAATCTTGCAGCAGAAATTTGCCGAAGGTTCTAACCGAAAGTCTGTGTGTCTGGATAGAGGAATGTATGTGAATGCATTTGTTCAGATTAAAGCTTGATGCCTGGTCCAGATTTTTATTATGGGAAGGGCCTGCACACTTGCACTGCAAACTTAGGATTTGGCAGAAAGCTTCATGCAGTTCTTATGCTTTCCTTCTCGCAATAGTCCACAAGAACCTGGTTTTAATCATTTTTTTTTCTGCTAGCTAAATCTTGTGCCTAAATGATTTAACGACGAGGTTGCATGTTGATTCGAGGCTATACATATTTTGGTGTGAACTTGATGTGAGCTGCGGCTGCAAAAAGTTGCAGCAGAAATGGTAAGAAGCCAGGTGCTTCAATGGGCCGAAAGTTTGGTTTGTCTAAAGTGCTTGCTTCAGCTTGCTACTTGACTGGGATGGCATGACTTCACCGCAAGTTTCACCTTCTTTTTTTGCTGCATTTCATGCCCTGCTTTTTCAATCAGTTTATGGGGGTTAGATGATCATGCTTAGGGATGTTAAATGACAATAAGTTTAAGCTGCAAAGTTCACAGCAGAAACTCTGCTGCAGTTTGGTCCATTTGGCCAGACCGCAATTTTCTTTTTTTGCTGATTGCTTTTGAACTACCATGGCTATGGTCTTTTAGTTTAGGAAATGTCCAGTCTTGTGCTATTTTGCATGAATACTTCTGAATTGGGTGAGGAAGAAATGAAACTGTTTGTTGCAGAAATGTTTCGTAAGCTTTGTATGAAGTCGCTTGAGCTGTCCAAATTTGCATGTTTATTGTCCGACTTTTGATGTTCAAATCTGTAAGTTTCATGATGCAAAAGTGAGAGGATTGTGTGGTAGTTTTGTCTGGATTTAATTGTGTTTGAAAGCTGGTTCTTTGTGAAGAGCTGAATTGCAGAAACGTTATCTAAATAAGGAAGACAGCTTCGTATGCATGCATGCAAGTTTTCATAAACATTGCATTTTTGCCCCCCAAGTCCCCTTTTGTTGCATTGTGGCCCAATCATGTGCTGACTTCTTGCAATTAAGTCCTAGAATAATCACACTTTGCCCCCCCTAAGCCTCCCTTTGTTGCTTTGTTGCTCAATTATGTGCTGATTCTTGCATTTAGGTTCTAAAGTAATTGTAATTTCAATCATTGCTTGGCTTTTTCTTTATTTTTGGGACCTTTGAAGTTTTCAAACGTTTCAATTGGACTTGAATGTTTGAGTAGTGCTTGTTTTTGGGTCCTAGGGATGCAAGTTTAAACCATTCATGGACCTTCATTCACTCTTGGATTCTTGAGATATGATGTTTGTTTGGACTTTATTTTTACTTGGGAACCTTTGAGTTTTTTTTTAAATGCTTAAATTTGGTTCAAATGATTTGAGTAGTGCTTGCATTTGGGTCTTAGTAGATGTTATGCTTGGAGGTTGGATGATCATGCCTTTGCTTGGTCTTTAATTAGTTTTTTTACCTCATTAAGTTGCAATTGGGGGAAAATTTGATGATTTGGTAGATTCCAATTGTTTTGTTTATATCTTATAACTAAATTGGTGCGTTAATCCTTTGCTTTGAATGGTTTTAGCACATGCTATCCCGTTAGTTGGTGACTTAGCCCAGTTTAAGTCTCGTCCATTTAACACTACAAAAGGGAGTGGTATAATTCCTTTTATTTTTTTGTTTCTCTTATGTGACTAATGTGCTAATTGAAATTTGCATGTCTACTTGCTTTCCTAGCCTCTCCTTATTTCCTTTCAGTTATTTCATTTACTTTTGATTTTTATTAATGGGGTATGTGTACACCCCTTGGCTTGTAATAGATAGGGCGTAGCAAGTAATTTGGTCAATTTTCCCTTTCCCTTTTGTTTTAGTTAGCAAATGTAATGGTTGCATGCCTATGTGTTATATGTTAAATGCTTTATTAGGATTTTGCATCTAGTCAAGCATGCTAAGTGTTATGTGCTACGTGTTTATAAGTGATTCGCATGTCTACTCGCTTTTTATAGTGTGGATGAATGGAATGGATGAATGTACGTCACCACACTAGTCCAACGCTAGTTGTGGCTTCTTTTATCGTTTCCACTAGTCCAACGCTAGTCGGAATTCATAGGATGGGCTAGTCCAATGCTAGACCCAATAGGTTTTTTTTTTTTTTTTTTTTTCCTTTTTCATTAAGTGCATGATCACCACATATCACGCATTTTTCCTTAGTTTATCATTTGGTATGTTCCTCAAACCCCTTCCCCTTCACTTTAGGACTTGCATCTCATGCTAGTTAGGGTTCATTTGCGTGAAAATCCCCTTCCGATAAGGGAAACGAGCGAGTGTGGCTACTTGATAGCCTTAGCACGCTAGTTTCGCCTTCTAATCCGAGGGAAAATCAAAGTCGAAGAATTAGGCGTCATCCCCGTACCCGACTTGTTGCATTCCCCTAGGGTCATACTTTCATTTTTATCACTTCCATACTCTTTTAATCACATTTCTCTTACATTTCTCAATCCATATTTTTTCACTACATCTTTATCATTTATTTACTTTACTTCACAAATGAAATTCAAGTTTCACTTATATATGTACTATTCTATCTTCATTCATTTGCACACACTAATACTTTGATTTTTCATCCAAATTCACACGTGCACTTTCTTTACACACTCACACACTAATACTTTGATTTTTTCATCCAAATTCACACGTGAACTTTCTCTTCACATGCGCACACAAACACTTTGTTTTTTTACACCATTTCATACATGAATCTTTTCATACACTTGCACACTTGCACTTGAGTCACCATTTGCATCAATCGACCTCTATGAGGTTTCCCTTTATTGGCCGCCACAATTCATGTGGTCTAGGACCAAAAACCTCACGAGAGACATCATAGAATTTAGGATTGCATTTTTTCGTTTTTGCATTCATATAGGCATAATCCAACATGCAATACATACCCTGGGTAGAAAGTTAGGAAAGTTAGGGTTAAGTCACGCAACTAGCCTTGGCTAGGTCAAAGGGGTGCCTTGGAGTCTATCCTTGCCTTCCCCTTTGTCAAACGTGACTCCCGAACCTTTTTCTTTGTTTTACGTAGACTAGGAGTCGTTTTAAAAAGGGTTTATTATTACTTGACTTTAAAACTCATTTTTTAGGTGACTTGGTACACCTTAAATCATTACCAAGTGGCGACTCCAAACTTTTCATTTCAAAACCCTTTTTAAAACTATTTTTTGGGTCGAATCGTCGCTTTCCAAGTCCCATTGAGACCCATGTCTTTTCAACTCACAAAAATCATTTTCCAATCACAAAAAAATACATTTTTTTAAACTATTTATTTATTTATTCAAAAAATGGGGCACGACAATTAGTAATATGGATCGAAAGCCTTGGCTTTGGGGTTTGGTGGATAAGGAAATTACAGAAGAGCCTTGCTGCGTTTTTCTTTTTCCTGTTAGTCAATTCAAATTTTCTGTTTTAATCCTGTAACAAAACGTAGTATTTGGTATAGATGATGTTTGAGACTGGTTTTGTTCGTTCGTTTTGACTCGAAATTTTGGTATTCGTTGGACTTGTTTGCGTGATAAAATGGAAAAATGCCACGGTTGAAAGTTGCAGAAATTTCCAGATTTCGCATGCCTTTTTCCCTTCTATGAAATTTTCAGTTTTTGGGGTCACAAAGTGGAGAGAATGCTTGGTGAATTTGTTACTTTGGCCCAAACTGTTGTTGGTTGAGTTGTTAGCAATGTCTAGATGGAAGGGATTGCATTCGAATAACCCAGAAACAAGTCCTCTCGGGTTGTGGCAGCAAAATTGCTTCCTAGCATTTACATAAAGTTTGTCTGAAAGTTTTGTTCAGAATTTGCATGATTTCTGTTCTAAGTTTTGCATGTTTGAATGTCCAAGTTAGGTGTTCTGTTGCTTGATTTAAATCTTGGACATTGGGTTGAGAAAGTTTGATTGAAGTTTGTGCTGAATTCGGAAGGTTGTGTTTAAAAGATGAAATTGCAGTAAGCTCTCCTTAGTAGTTTCCTTCGTAACAAATGCATGAATTTGCATGGAAATTGTTTCAAAATTGCCTCTTAACCCCCTCAAGTTTCCCCTTATGCCACTATGACCCGGAAAATTGGGAAAACTAATCAATTTGGTCCCTGTGATTTTGCAACAATGCTACAAAGGCCAATTACATTCCAATCTCTTACAATTAAGTCCTAAGGTGATTGCAATTTGAACCGTTATTTGGCCTTTTATTATTTTTGGGACCTTTGAAGTTAGTAAATGTTTCGATTGGACTCGAATGTTTGATTAATGCTTGCAATTAGGTCCTTTGTGGTTTTCCTTACTTTTCTTGGAAATTTATGCATTGTTTGATTTCATTAAAGTGGCAATTAGAAGGGACTTGGTGATTTTGTTTATATTTTACCTTTAAATTGGTGCATTAATCTTTTGTTTTGATGGTTTTAGCCCAAGTCATCCTTTTCTTTGGTGACTATAGCTCAAGTTAAGTGTTGTCCACCTTATTAGCACCACAAAAGAGGGCGGTATAATTTCTTTTACCCTTTTTTGTCTCTCCTATGTGATCCAACGTGCTAAGTGAAAATTGCATGTCTACTTGCTTCCCTTACCTTTCCTTAATTCCTTTCATTTATTTCATTTTTACTTTTATTTTTTATTTAAGTTATTCTTTATGGGGGTATGTGTACACCTCTTGGCTTGTAATAGATAGGGCTTGGGGAGCATTTGATGAAGACCTATTGAAGACGTGTGCCTAGCTAGCAAATGTAATAGGTCCTTTAGCTTGATTGCTTGCTTTTGTTGCTATGTGTTAATTGGCTTTATTAGGTTCTTGCATCTAGTCGAGCATGCTAAGTGTTATGTGCTATGTGTTTATGAATGTTTGGCATGTCTACTTGCTTTCTATAATCGTAGATGAATGTGATGGATGAATGTACGTCACCACACTAGTCCAATGCTAGTTGTGGCTCATTATTCCGTTAGGAATTCATAGAAAGGGCTAGTCCAACGCTAGACCCTTAGGGATTTCCTTTTCGTTAGTGCATACCTGCATGTTCACTACATTCCATGCATTTTTCTTATTTTTTTTTTATCATTTGGCATGCTCCTCCAATCATTTTCCCCTCATTTTAGGCTTTTTGCATTCTCATGCTAGTTATAGGGTACATTTGCTTGAGAGTCCCCTTTCGATAAGGGAAACGAGCGAGTGTGGCTACTCAATAGCCTTAGCACGCTAGTTTTTCCTTCTAATCCAAGGGAAAATTAAAGTCACAAAGTTAGGAGTCCCCGTTCCCGTTTTGATGCATTCCTCTAGGGTTCATGCATTTTATTCATTCACTATCACGTACACTTCTACTTTATATTCTATCCCTTTTTCCACATCCTCACTTCACACTACTTTAATTTTGCACGTTTTCATCCAACTACTTACACTTTATAATATCACTCGCACACATGCACTTTATGTTATTTTCACATTATCATTTTTACTCACCTTACTTTGTAAATCCATTTGCACACTTCCACTTACCCACTATTATTTTTATTACTTTTTCATTATACACAAACTTACATTTTCACATGGCATGCATTCATTTCACTCATTTTTACGTCATTTAGGATTATATGTGACCTCTCCAAAAGATCATTATTGGGTATCACAACTAATGTGATTGGCACCACTCAAGTTTTGAAGAGAAATTTTACACCCCGATGTTCCCCTAGATCTAGGTTTTGCATTTCATATAGTCCTATCCAACATGCGATACATACCTTGGGTAGAAAATTAGGAAACGTGGGGCTAAGTCACGCAACTAGCTTTGGCTAGGGTAAGGGAGTGCCTTAGGCTCCGCCTTTGCCTTCTCCCTTACCAAACGTGACCCCCGATCCCTTTCTTTGGTTACGTAGACCTAAAAGTTTTAAAAGGGTTTGTTTACTTTTTCGTTCAAAAACAAAAACCATTTTTTGGGTGACTTGGTACACTCTAACTCTATACCAAGTGGCGACTCCATTTTTCATACACAAAACCCTTTTGAACTTTATTTGGCTAAACCGTCGCATTTCACAATCCCACGGCCTTTATTTTCACTTTCACACGTTCACATACATATTTCACACTACTTTCACATCATCAAAAAGTGGGGCGCGACAAATGCCACCAACCACGCTCAATTTCGAGTTGAATTGAGTGATTTATGATCGAAATTCAAAACTGACTTTGTGAACGAAAACAGTATTTTGGACAGATTTGAAACTAACTACAGTTTAGGACTTGTTATCCAAAGTTTCTTATTGTAAATCATCTATTGAATGCACCTTGAACACATTTTGGACATTTCCTACTGGAATGAACCATGTTTGAAATGTTCCCTGACCAAATGTTTGGAAACGGCAAAACGGAAGTTCAAGGGCAGTTTAGCTTTAGAATTTCTTGGAATTTCAACGGTTTCGTTAACCCACTTTCTGTGCTTATTTCTCCTTGAAATTTGGTAGAGGGACAGCCCTTATATGGTAGTATTATACTGCTAATTTTGGTGTTATTCTGAGGCCGTTTCATGGTTCAAATAAATTTCTAAAGTTCATGACTTGATGTTGGAAAACCCTTGTTTAACAAGGAAATTTGGGTAACTTTGAGCTACCATATCTTGGTGCTCGAAACTTCAATTCTCATTCTGCTTGTTTTATTTTAAACCTTGTTTACAACTCTAATAGAGTTCCAAATTGGAAAGGCTAGTTCAAATTGAGTGAATTTTGCCGAATTTTCAAATTTGGCCAAAAACCAACCCCGAAAACTGTCTTCATGTTCAAAACAGCAACTTTGAGCCTATTTTTAAATACTTTCCGTCTGGAATCATGGGAAGGTGTATTCTATGAACTTTTAGTACCTTGGAAGAGGTTTCCAACGGTATCAACTTTTCCAATTTTTGACTTGTGAAGCGTGAGATACGATTTTTCTAATGTATCGTATCAAAACTGAAATTTTTCGAATTCCAAGGAAATGGAGTTTTTCAAGTACTCCTTATTCCTTCGATATTACTTGAACGTTTTATACTTGATTTCCAAGATGGAAACTAAATTTCTCTTGTACTTTGAAACCCCACTTGAGAGCCTTGATTTAGGATAAATAGGGCTTGTTTCACGAGACTTTCTAAAATTGTACTATGGTACGATTTTCTTTAATAGTAGGGGTTTGTAAATGATAGTCTATTATTAATTGCTCAGGCACACAAGAGAACCTTCAAGAGGATCCCACAGTGAACGCCTAAAGCTCCAAGTATATGAATACTTGATACAAATTTAATTGTTATGATTGTTTGGAGATTTTGAAAATAGAGGCGAGTGTGTACTTTACCGCACTCGTTCTTATTTGAAATAAATGACTCATGATTCAAATGTACCAAATGAATTATGAATGACTTAATTGAATGAAATGAGATGATTGAATGTTGAATGAAATGAAATGGTATGCTATGGCTACATACGTCGTTGGAGTGAATTTTCTCGACTCTCAAATGTAAATGGGGGACGCCCAAACTCATAGGCCGACCTTGGACTCGAGCCGGCATAGGTTTGGTCGGGAACCTTGGCGAGCCATGAGATAATTAAGCTTGACCTAATGAGAGGTCTTGCTTGGCATACTCGTGGAGTATTGCTTTATAAATGTTTTGCGGGCCCGAGAGGTGTACGGTGGACGGAGGGAAGTAAGTGGTGATCTACGGAATGGAAATACCGACCCAATTGATGGAGGGTTATCGCGGGAAGGTATACGAATGACATCGGCAGAGCAAATGGAACTTAGCTTCTGAGAGTTACCATATCCTTGAATTGTTTCTGTTTACATTTCATTGGAATTGTCAATTACTCGTACTTTATCTTTTGACCTGTTATTTGGGCTTGTTACTTGAACTATGTGCTTGCATGTGTGTTTTTTGCCTCACGAGCGTTTTGCTCACCCTGTAGATTTATTTTCCTTAACAGGATTTGGGCTTGGAATGAGATTTGGAGGAATTCTCCTTTGTGTACTCTGGTAATAGGGTTCCAATACTTTTGACTAGACTTTTGACTATTGTATATTTTGAGCTGTCTTATGGAAAACCGATGTAAGGATTTGGGTAATTGTGAAATATTGTTAAGTTTGAACGCTTCCGCACTATTTGTATTTATATTATCTGGTTGACATATAGCACCGCTATAAGATTGAACAGAAGTTGCTTGAGTCTTGGCGAGAGTTGGGCAGGCGTTCCGCAGATACCCTTTGATTCGTCTTAGGGAGAAGTGGGGGCGTCACGGATGTAACTGTTGAAGGACGTGCACCTATCCGGATCGAGTGGTATTAGCTGCAGTGAATGAGAGATAGAGGCTAGTAATAGCAAATGAGAGAGCTTATATTAGAATACAAGAAATGAGGGGAGTCATGAAGATGCAAAGTCACAAGATTTGAGAATTGGAAACTAATGTGATAGAGGAGTAAGAACGAACCAATGTTTTGTGTAATCAATTGCAAAAGACTAATGATCAACTCACTAGGGTACTAAGGTAGGTAAAGGATGGGACTGAAGTGATTTTGGGGGAATGTGAGGTCATGATTGAAGTGGTTGTGGAGGTGAACTTAGACAGGGAAGACCAGGGAGAAGAAGTTTCTAGGGTTGGAAATGAAGTTGAACTAGTTGAAGAGATAGGATCCACTAGCTTTGTTATGAATTAGTCAAACAAAATAGTAGGTTAAAACTTTTGTATGGGATGGTTGGGTTGGAACCTTGGCATGTTTGTTTTGGTGTTGAATGTACTTGCACTAATGGCTTATTTGACTTCTTACTAAGTGTACTTGAAATTGCTATGTATTGCAATTGACTCTGCTTTATGATATAATTTAATTGGTCATGAACTTGTTTTGTAGTAGTGATATCTAAAGTGAATGTGTTTCTAGTTTGTAATTAACTGATATTGTATCCATGTATAATTAATTATTACCTATTCATATATAGAATAGTTGTGAGAGATATGGAAGTTGGGGGACGACGTCATGGGCATGGGCCTAGACAACCCTAGAAACAAGGGCGAGATGGGCAATCCGTTGTCGATCAAAACCGCAAACCAAGGGCCAATGTAGGAGACGAAATAACTATGACTCTAAACTGAATGACGGATCTCCTAAAATGCTTAGCACCCCAATAGGACCAAGGGCCCGGACCCATGAACCAACCTAGGGACCAAGAGATAGGAGAAAATAAGGTTCTAAAGCGGTTTCAAAAGTTTTTTCCATCCAAGTTTTCTGAGGGTCCTGATCCAAAGCTAGTTGAAAATTGGTTAAAGAATATTATTAATATCTTCGAAACAGTGAGATAATCTGAGAAAAGATAGCTGTCTTTTGTTGTATTTTAATTTGAAGGGGTGGCATGTTCTTGATGGAATATTATGAGGACCAAGTGGGAAAGGGAACAAGTCCCCTGGACCTGGGTGAATTTTACCTGAGAGTTTAACAAGAAATTTATTCCCTCTCTTATCCAAGAAAAGAGAGCGGATAAGTTTATAAAGGTTCATCAAGGAACGATAAGTGTTGTTGAGTACAAGACTCAGTCCACTATACTATCGAAGTTTGTCCCAGAGTTGATTGCCACCGAACAAACAAGGAAAAGACGATTTATCTAGGTGTTAAATCTAGAAATTTAGGAAGCCCTAGCTGCAGTTCAAATAAATACTTTTGGAGAGGCTCTTGAGAGAGTCGAAAGGGTGGGCAGCGTGAAGTCCCAATTGAGAGCTTTCCAAATACGAAAAAGAGGTACGCCTAGTAATAACCCTAGAAAACCTAGATGGGATGCACCACCTCCCAAAAACTGGTAGAGGAGCGGGTGAAGTAAGATTTTCACCTCTTCCACCATTGACGCCAGGGAAACTGGAAGATGTTTTGTCAGGAGGAGTTCAATTAGGAATCTTCTTCTGACGCTAGGAAAACTTGAAGGAGTTTCATCAAAATGAGCTCAATTAGGAAGGGAACAGTTTGGAAGAGCTTCTTCTTCGAGTACTTGAATACATAAAATATAATAGATAGATTATATTTTACAAAGGTTATAATTAGATAGGCAAATGTAATTGATAGGTTAGATAAATTTATTTTCTTCTATTTCCCCCTTTAGATTGTAGTTAGATCTCCTAATGTAAGAAATAGATTTTGTGTTTTTTTGTGACTTATGTACTTATATGCTTTACTTGCTCTTCTTAAGATCTTGCATCTATATATTATACTTATGTGTTATGTGCTCTATATGCTCTTATGTGTTTGGTTGCTTTAATTTATACTTTTTATGGTCTATTATAGATAATGAATGCACGGCATCACCACACTAATTCAATACTAGTTGTAGTCTTTCTCATTTCCTTACTAGTTCAATTTTAGTGAGGACATGTAAAAATGGATTAGTCTAATACTAGACTGATAGGCTCCTTTGTGTTTTAAGTTCATGCATTGCGTACCA
Source organism: Coffea arabica (assembly GCF_036785885.1). NCBI lineage: Eukaryota > Viridiplantae > Streptophyta > Magnoliopsida > Gentianales > Rubiaceae > Coffea > Coffea arabica. Next base: position 25,666,114 of record NC_092330.1, read on the forward strand.
TTCATTCCATGCATATTTTTATATTTTTAGTATTTTTTTTACATTTGCCTGTTATTCTTCCTATTTTATTCCCTTAACTGATACACATCTAAACCATGTCATTTAGACTTGTATTTCACTTAGGAAATTAGAAAACAAATTAATCCATTTGCTTGTTTAGATTAAAAGAGTCATCCCTCTGAGTATGGAAATGAGTGATTATGGTTATTTTAGCCATAAATTCACATTGACCCTTCATAAAAAGTTACATTATGTCATGAATCTTGCTTCCCATACCCATTATGTTGTATTTTCTTTCTTTATTCATTTATACTTTTGTGTACAAATTATAATTTTTATTTTTTTCAATCATATTTTTGTATATCTGTGATTCTTTTAAGAGGTTGTTCATTGGGTTTCACAATTAATGCAATTGGTACCACTTAGATCTTAAAGGGACATTTTGTCCCTCTCTAAACACCCCCTTAGACTTAGGTTCATATCTATATAGAAACATCCAAATGTGATAAGTTTGAGAGTTGCATTAGGAAAATTTTTACTAAACCCCACAACTAGTTTAGGTTAGATTGAAAGAGTGCCTTAGATTTGAATCAATGAAACCCTTGTCCTTCAACTATGACTCTCAAATCTTTTTCTCTTATTTCTAAAAACTAGGAGTTGTTTAAAAAGGGGTTTTTTCATTGACCTTTTCAAATTATTATTTTCATGGTAATTTGGTACACCTAGACTCGATATCAAGTGGTAACTCCTCTTTTTTGAAAATCTTTTTTAAACTATTATTTAGATAAAATTGTTGCACTTTTAAAAGTCCCATTTTAGCCCAGTTTCCCTTTTTTTTTCTAAAATCAAAAATCCATTTTTGAACAACATCACTTTTTTTATTCTAAAAAATGGGGTGTGACAGTTTGGCGACTCTACCAGGAGACCATTAGTGAGTCCAAGCGTTTGGCTTGTTCACATTTTCCTTTTCATACTCTTTTCACATATTGCATTTGCATGTCTGAAGGTTACATTTTTTTAGGACTTTTTTGTATCTCACACTCATATTCGTTCCTCGTCCTCCATGTATGTGATGAATAATTTTTTTATTTACTTGTATCGCACTTTGTATTTGGGTTAAGAGGAGTAGTTATCCTAGAGTTTTCATGCATGCTTAATGGTATTAATCTCTTCTCTCGAATGAAGCACTTCATACATGCATATATTATTTTTAATCTCTTTATTGTTTTCTCGTGGGTGCTATCCTACTCTCCTTGTGGGATTAGAATCGATTTTCTTAGGTATGTGGATAGTATGTCTTGCACCCATGGTTATACTTAGGGGGTTACTCAAGCCATCGACTTGAGACTTTGGGATTGATAATCCTTTGCCTTTGGGTCTAACGGTTTGGGGACCTGAAACCATATCAAGTTTAGATGCATTAGTGAACCCTAACTTCATGCATCTATCTAGAAATTATATAGGATAAAGTCTACTTTACCCTATTTGGGACACTAGATACAATGGGAGAGATCCAACCATTTTCTCTATTTTATACTTCTGTACCAATTGTTATTCCAACTTGCTTACGTAATTTTTTATCAAATGAACTAACCCTATCTTCTTTTCTTTCTTGCATGCATTCATAATCCTTAAAAATAAGAGTCCTAGTATGATACTCATTTAGGAAACTACCTTACCAGATAGGTTGTTACTCATTTAAATTACATGTTTATTATATTGAAATTCTAATGATTGGACGTCATCTCTAGACCTACCCCGACATGTCAATGGGACTTCTTTAGATCATGTTTAATTTCTATTACTACATATTTATTCGTTTTGATAAATTGTCATCATACATTAACCATAGATGAAATGCCACATAGTGAATCCAGCGTTAGGAATAGACTATCCTTTTTGTTCCAAATATATAACCCAATGAGACTTGCATAATTATATTTTTTTTGATACTACCCAAAGGAGTAGCGTACAAGGTAAACGTAGGTTCCAATCCATTTCATGATGATAACATTGAAGATTGTGATGCAACTTTTACACACTAGAATATACGCCTCTAATAATCACTTTTTGCCCCTTTTTCTCAAAGTTGGCAAAATTTCTTGCATAAAGACACTAAATTGAAAATGATTCCCCATTATTGAGATAATAACTACTTCGAGATCAAATTTTGATTTAGAATACTCTTAGGCTAGTGCATTTCACAAAAAATTGGAAGGTTTTCAAAAAAGTCGAAAAGTAACGTAGTCAATCCTTGACTAAATTGTTAATAACATCCATTTCATTTGAGCCAGTTTTCCTAAGTCATGCTATTTATTGAGGCGGCAATCCATACTTAACTAAATAGACTAGTCAAGACATTGCAATCATTTCAAAAATAGTTCTTTTTACACTAAATTGACCTTTAACATCTTTTCATGCGCCAACCAAAATAATCAATCCATTCGGATTTTGTCCTCTTTCCATTATTCCAAGCATCTCATATCGTTCCAATTAGTTCAATTTTTAGATTGTTTTCCAATTAAATACAAATAATTAATCGAATCTATCAAGTATTGTATGGTACCTATCTTAGAGGATTGCATTCTTCATGTTAAGCCAACTCTTGGCATAAAAAATTTCCCCTATAGGACATGCGCACTGTTTTGCAGTTCTGCTTACTAACTTTGAGTGTTTTTCATTTTTGTTTTTGCCTTCCCTGCATTCATAAAGGATGTTTCAATAAGAGAGAAAATTTTTTCCTACATTTGGTAATTTTGCTCGGATAAAGTTTTGAAATTAGAAGTATTACTTGATTCTAGAGTAGATCCCACAATTCAAAATATGGAAAATTTATTTAGTTACATGAAAACCTGACTTTAGAGGATCTTAGAGATTTTATGCCATAGAGGTTCAATGGCTTATTTATGTAAAAAAATTTTGGTGTTTCCAACACGATTTTGTCAAAAAAAATAAACCAAAAACCAAACAAAACAAAAGGAAAAGTAGAGGTATGTTTTGTAGAGATTTCTCTTTTTCTTTTCTCAGCTGTATTTCAATTGAACAAAATTCTTGTTTCAAATATTTGCAATAATAAAGTTATTCATCTATACTCTTCTTGTTCTGTAGTTTTGTAAATATTTATGCCCATTCAATTCTCTTTTACTCATAGGGAGACTTTATGATGGACTTTAAGAAACGGGGCTTAGTTAAAATTTTTAATTCTGCCATTTTTTTGCATGAAATTTACAAGTGCATGTTTAAGTTTCTAAAATCATTGCATGCACTAAATTTGTGGCCTAAGGAATTCAATAACCCAAATGGATCATTCGAACTTATTAGTTTTTCTTAAGAAACAAACCACGATGGGTTTTCCCTTCCATTTTTATTATTCACATTTCGCTTGACCCTATTAAGCCTCCAAAATCAGTAGATTAATTACCTTGGTTGACACATTTCAAAGTAAAGCAATTTTTATTTTAAAATGGTTCATTGTATCTAGTTAAATTCAATCCATATCTAATTGAAAGCAAAAATGCTCATTACTCTTATTTGTTTTGAAAATGCATTAGGCGTTCGTTTCTCTATTAATATAGATTTTATCATTTTTTCTCCCATTTGATCTGTCAAAAGTACAATTTCATTTCAAATAAAAGCCTTGGTGATCACACACTTACATTGAGGGGATTTTTGAATGATAAGAAGGAAAAGATTTTAACAATGGACTGTTCTTTATTTGGTTGTCATGTGATATAAGAATGATGTTTTGGCCATCTTTTCTACTATCTAAAGACTGCTATCCTTTGTGTCCCTATTTCAGCCTAAAATAATGGTTTGTTTCAAAAGCACTTATGATCGCACCCCACATTGGGGTAAGAAATTTGAAGTTTTTAATAATAGCAAAGATGCTAAATTTGTTAGAAAAGATGTGAAGTATTCAAAAAAAAAGTTCATCTATCCTCTAAAAGTTAAGAGTTTTGATTCAACCATAAATGCTAGAATTTTGGTATTAGCAAAAAAAAAAAAGGACAAAGAATAGAAATACAAGAAATACAATGCCAAAACCCCACCTTTGATGAAGATAGAAGTCAAATACAGTACAAGATCTTTGATTCCAAGACCAACACTAGGGTAGTTTTGGAAGAAATACAATTCTAAGTGTAATATCCTTGAATGTTTTTAGCTGTCATCTTCAAGCCATATTACAAACTCATGAAATCCATCATTGACTTATCTTTCATAACAACTTGAAGTGAGGATCAATCTTTAAGAGATCTACTAATCATTCATGAAACCTGTGAGGACTCGCAAATTTCTTGTATTTTTCTCAAAAATACCCTTTATTTGAAAATTATTATTTGTCAAAGCCCACTACCCAATTATTTCACAATAAGTGTAAGTAAACCTAGAAAATAGGGTTTTACGCTTCGGTTTCAAGTTTGGAGCAAAATTAGGGTTTTCGCGATTTTTTCGCCGGATAAATTTTCGGTACAGAGTAAGGATTAAATTTGAGGATTAAAAGTGACTTTTAAGTGAGAAATAATATGTGATTGGTAGCAATGATATAAGGTTAGTGAATGGGAAGTAAAAACCCTAGTACGTGAGTTTTTAAGAAAAACGGCGCGAACCGGCGGGTCCCGCGCACTACCGATTGAACGCACCACTTGACCACCATTTTTCTCACCAAACAAATTTATTGAACTTGAGCAAAATATCTTCTCTCTTGGCAGCAAGTTTTGACCGAAATTTGTGGCCAAAAATGCAAGGGAGAGAGAGAAAAATTTACATGGATTTGGTGGTGCCAAGTGTCACCACCTCATGGCTCCTTGATTATTTTTTTTTCTTGCCTTTTTATCCTTCATTCCAGCTATCTTTCCTTCATTTCTTTCTGGTGTGGTCGAGCTTGAGAGAGAGGGAAAGAGAGGGCAAGAAAAAACACCATCCTTCTTCTTGATTTTGAGCTACAAAGTGAGAAAACAACGAAAGTAAACCGATTAAAGTTGCCTTTGAGTGTTGGTTTAGTGAAGTGTTGGTGAATTTTTGAAGGGGAAAGCTAGGGTTGCTCTTGGAAGACACTAAGCAAGGTAAGGATGATGATTTCCCCAATTTTTACTCCTAATCTTGTTCAAATTAGCTTAGCAACTCAAATTTGTGGTGAATAACGGTTGTTAGCATGTCTTGGGTGTTGTTTTCCTTGTGGTATTATGAACTAGGGTTTGCTGAATTGCTGCCCAACTTGGTGTATGGTTAATATATGTTGCAATTAAGGTTATATAAGGTTGTTTGGTGGTGATTAGAACCAGAAATTTGAGAAAATTCCACTAGAAACCGAAAATTCCAGATTTCTGGAAAATTGTTCTTCCTTTCTGTCCGGTTTTGTAGCTGTATGTTAGAGGCTGAATTGGCCTTAGGTCAAAGAATGAAAGTTGTAGAGAATGGTATTTTATAGGTGCTTACAAAATTTCAGCCCAATCGGAGCAACGTAAGATGTGAAAAGTCCAAAATACCCTTACTGTTTTAAGTATTTCCCAAGCAGTCCGTGTGATCAGTTAAGTCCAGTTTATCACGTTTTTTGACTAGGATCCATTCTGATTTAGTTTTTTGCCAAAACATGAAAGTTGTAGTATTCTGAATTAGCTTTCAAATGCCTCTAAGAACACCTGATTCGAACTTGTGTACTCTGAGATATGTCCATTACAGTGTTCTGCGTTTAAACAGCCGACGAATTGGTTTCTGGTTTAGTAATTTGAGAATTGGACTAAGTTACATTAGGAACTGGACTAAGTGACCTTCATGAATGTTGTAGCTCTGTGTCTTAGCTTCGAAACGGCATAGGTTTCGTCTCAATCTGATAAGCGTAGCATCGGATATGTTATTTCCGCATTCGTACATCAAATATGTCTTGTGCTAAGTTGAATTTCTGCACTTGTGATTGTTGTAATTCTTATTCTTATGATATTGTGAGCCTATGGAATGGCTCTTGACTTGAATTGCTTATGTGTGATGTTGGGTTGTGGTTGAGGAAAAATAATGAAGCCAAAATGGCTGGAAAATTAGGTAAACACAAAGGGCGTGCTGCCCAAATTTTCGCTCGAGGGCTAGGTTTCTTTTGTAATGGTTCTCGCCCTAGTGCTTGGCACGGGCTAGTTGTATGGTGAAGTGAGAACCTTTGTACATTTGATGGTTGTACTTTCTTTTGAGATAGCAATGTATATAAGTTCCACTTTAAGTTTGGATTGCTGCCCTATTTATTCTTGTGATTTGTTCTGGATTTGATTAAAGAACGACTGAGTCCCGGCGAGAGTTGGGCAGGCGGCCCGTCGAACCCTCTAGTACGCCTTAGGGGGAGGTGGGGTCGTTACAAGTGGTATCAGAGTTTAGGCTTCAGATCTCTGTAGTGTATCCTAGATTAAAGATTAGGATACCGGACTGTGGGATTTGATTGGACTTGAAAGTTAAGCGATTGAGGGATAAAATTTATAGTTGCTTCGCGTGGTTTCTACGTGGAGTGACCCTGGACTAAGTGGTGAATAAGTATGAGGGACTAAGTGAAGCTATGAATTGCGAATGTTATAGACCTTAAATCTTTCTAATGGTATCTGAGGACCATAGATAGGTATGTCAGGTAGGAATTCCGATTGTAGATAATTTACTCTTGGGACTGCAGCTCGAGATGTGAATTATCTTATTTCGGATTCTCGTGCCTGAGTACTCTATAGTAGAGGTGCTGCTAAATACTTGAGACTTATATTTTGGGAACATGAACTGGCTTTGTCTGACTAGAATGAGCACAAGAGATCAGGGACATCTAGTTTGGATAGTAAGTGACGTGAGAGACCGGACGGGCTGATACTGGGACGACTTCACCTTTTCCTTTTGATTTACCTTTATATTGTTACTACATGACGTTAGTATACCTGTATGTACATGGTTATCTGTCCAACTTGATATGTATTTATGTATTTGCTTATCCGTCATCTTGGTATGGCGTGTTATGTGGGTATATGTTTATTTGAATATTTGGTGCCCTCAATAGTTACTTTAGTAACCTTATCGTGTTTATTTACTAAATTACCTTTTGGGGAAAAGAAAAGAGAGGGAAAACATATATATGGACGGGAGACGTAGCCGTGGACGTGGACGTGGCCGTGGGAATGAACGAGCTCAAGAGCCAAGAGAGGAAAGAGAAACAACATCTGCACAAGAGCAAGGAACGAGGGTTGAAGCCGAAAACCAAATGGCAACGGTAATGCAACAAATGACAGATATCTTGGCAAGACTGGTGGATCAACAAGGCCAAATGGCCGTGAATCAACCCCGGAACCCTGAAATCGAAGAAGATAAGGCTCTTGAGAGGTTTCAGAAGTTTACTCCTCCGAAATTTTTTGGAGGATCTGATCCGGATATAGCCGAACAATGGTTAGAGGCCATGATTAATATTTTCACCGTCTTGAACTACACCGAGCAAAGACAAGTAAACTTTGCGGTGTTCCAATTTGAAGGATCGGCCCGAGCGTGGTGGAACGTTATTAAAGCAAAATGGGAAAGAGAACAGACCGTATGGACATGGACGAATTTCATAAGGGAATTTAACGAGAAATACCTCCCTCCTTTAGTTCAAGAGAGGAGAGAGGAAGAGTTTATTGGACTACGCCAGGGAACGCTAAGTGTGGCCGAATATGAAACAAAATTTACGAAACTATCCAAGTTTGCTTCTGAATTGGTGGCCACAGAGCGGCGAAGAGTAAGACGGTTTATACAGGGATTAAATTTGGAACTCCAAGAAGCATTAGCGGCAGTACAAGTGAATACGTTTACGGAGGCCCTTGAGAAATCTCAAAGAATCGAGACTGCAAAGGCACAGGTAAAAGCTTCTCAAACCCAGAAAAGGAGTGCATCGAGTAGTGTAGCGGAGGAATTAAGTGAAGCGAGAGTCCCTTCCAAAGTGCAAAAAGTGAACTTTTTGTCCCACCCACCATGGACATTAGGGGCGATAGGTGAAGGATCTACAAAAGAAAGCCAAATCAGATTTGGGAAAAGTTTTCAAGAAAGCCAAAAGATGGCTTCTCACGTGGTCTGTGGGTACTGTGGAAAGGCAAATCATGTCGAAAGCAATTGTTGGAGAAAGGGGCGGAAATGTTTAATCTGCGGAAGTGGCGATCATCAAGTTAGCAACTGTCCGAGGAGACAGTCACGTGAAAGCAATACTCTGCAACTGAATGGAGTTAAATCACAAGTAAATGAAGGAGGGAAACGAACTAGCGGACCGGCAAAGGTTTATGCTTTAGACAACCGACAAGTTCCAGACTCGTCTGAGGCGACTGAAGGTAAAATTTTGAGGACGAAATTTTTTAAGGGGGAGAGAATGTGAGGACTCGCAAATTTCTTGTATTTTTTTCAAAAATACCCTTTTATTTGAAAATTATTATTTGTCAAAGCCCACTACCCAATTATTTCACAATAAGTGTAAGTAAACCTAGAAAATAGGGTTTTACGTTTCGGTTTCAAGTTTGGAGCAAAATTAGGGTTTTCGCGATTTTTTCGCCGGATGAATTTTCGGTACAGAGTAAGGATTAAATTTGAGGATTAAAAGTGACTTTTAAGTGAGAAATAATATGTGATTGGTAGCAATGATATAAGGTTAGTGAATGGGAAGTAAAAACCCTAGTACGTGAGTTTTTAAGAAAAACGGCGCGAACCGGCGGGTCCCGCGCACTACCGATTGAACGCACCACTTGACCACCATTTTTCTCACCAAACAAATTTATTGAACTTGAGCAAAATATCTTCTCTCTTGGCAGCAAGTTTTGACCGAAATTTGTGGCCAAAAATGCAAGGGAGAGAGAGAAAAATTTACATGGATTTGGTGGTGCCAAGTGTCACCACCTCATGGCTCCTTGATTATTTTTTTTTCTTGCCTTTTTATCCTTCATTCCAGCTATCTTTCCTTCATTTCTTTCTGGTCTGGTCGAGCTTGAGAGAGAGGGAAAGAGAGGGCAAGAAAAAACACCATCCTTCTTCTTGATTTTGAGCTACAAAGTGAGAAAACAACGAAAGTAAACCGATTAAAGTTGCCTTTGAGTGTTGGTTTAGTGAAGTGTTGGTGAATTTTTGAAGGGGAAAGCTAGGGTTGCTCTTGGAAGACACTAAGCAAGGTAAGGATGATGATTTCCCCAATTTTTACTCCTAATCTTGTTCAAATTAGCTTAGCAACTCAAATTTGTGGTGAATAACGGTTGTTAGCATGTCTTGGGTGTTGTTTTCCTTGTGGTATTATGAACTAGGGTTTGCTGAATTGCTACCCAACTTGGTGTATGGTTAATATATGTTGCAATTAAGGTTATATAAGGTTGTTTGGTGGTGATTAGAACCAGAAATTTGAGAAAATTCCACTAGAAACCGAAAATTCCAGATTTCTGGAAAATTGTTCTTCCTTTCTGTCCGGTTTTGTAGCTGTATGTTAGAGGCTGAATTGGCCTTAGGTCAAAGAATGAAAGTTGTAGAGAATGGTATTTTATAGGTGCTTACAAAATTTCAGCCCAATCGGAGCAACGTAAGATGTGAAAAGTCCAAAATACCCTTACTGTTTTAAGTATTTCCCAAGCAGTCCGTGTGATCAGTTAAGTCCAGTTTATCACGTTTTTCGACTAGGATCCATTCTGATTTAGTTTTTTGCCAAAACATGAAAGTTGTAGTATTCTGAATTAGCTTTCAAATGCCTCTAAGAACACCTGATTCGAACTTGTGTACTCTGAGATATGTCCATTACAGTGTTCTGCGTTTAAACAGCCGACGAATTGGTTTCTGGTTTAGTAATTTGAGAATTGGACTAAGTTACATTAGGAACTGGACTAAGTGACCTTCATGAATGTTGTAGCTCTGTGTCTTAGCTTCGAAACGGCATAGGTTTCGTCTCAATCTGATAAGCGTAGCATCGGATATGTTATTTCCGCATTCGTACATCAAATATGTCTTGTGCTAAGTTGAATTTCTGCACTTGTGATTGTTGTAATTCTTATTCTTATGATATTGTGAGCCTATGGAATGGCTCTTGACTTGAATTGCTTATGTGTGATGTTGGGTTGTGGTTGAGGAAAAATAATGAAGCCAAAATGGCTGGAAAATTAGGTAAACACAAAGGGCGTGCTGCCCAAATTTTCGCTCGAGGGCTAGGTTTCTTTTGTAATGGTTCTCGCCCTAGTGCTTGGCACGGGCTAGTTGTATGGTGAAGTGAGAACCTTTGTACATTTGATGGTTGTACTTTCTTTTGAGATAGCAATGTATATAAGTTCCACTTTAAGTTTGGATTGCTGCCCTATTTATTCTTGTGATTTGTTCTGGATTTGATTAAAGAACGACTGAGTCCCGGCGAGAGTTGGGCAGGCGGCCCGTCGAACCCTCTAGTACGCCTTAGGGGGAGGTGGGGTCGTTACAAGTGGTATCAGAGTTTAGGCTTCAGATCTCTGTAGTGTATCCTAGATTAAAGATTAGGATACCGGACTGTGGGATTTGATTGGACTTGAAAGTTAAGCGATTGAGGGATAAAATTTATAGTTGCTTCGCGTGGTTTCTACGTGGAGTGACCCTGGACTAAGTGGTGAATAAGTATGAGGGACTAAGTGAAGCTATGAATTGCGAATGTTATAGGCCTTAAATCTTTCTAATGGTATCTGAGGACCATAGATAGGTATGTCAGGTAGGAATTCCGATTGTAAATAGTTTACTCTTGGGACTGCAGCTCGAGATGTGAATTATCTTATTTCGGATTCTCGTGCCTGAGTACTCTATAGTAGAGGTGCTGCTAAATACTTGAGACTTACATTTTGGGAACATGAACTGGCTTTGTCTGACTAGAATGAGCACAAGAGATCAGGGACATCTAGTTTGGATAGTAAGTGACGTGAGAGACCGGACGGGCTGATACTGGGACGACTTCACCTTTTCCTTTTGATTTACCTTTATATTGTTACTACATGACGTTAGTATACCTGTATGTACATGGTTATCTGTCCAACTTGATATGTATTTATGTATTTGCTTATCCGTCATCTTGGTATGGCGTGTTATGTGGGTATATGTTTATTTGAATATTTGGTGTCCTCAATAGTTAATTTAGTAACCTTATCGTGTTTATTTACTAAATTACCTTTTGGGGAAAAGAAAAGAGAGGGAAAACATATATATGGACGGGAGACGTAGCCGTGGACGTGGACGTGGCCGTGGGAATGAACGAGCTCAAGAGCCAAGAGAGGAAAGAGAAACAACATCTGCACAAGAGCAAGGAACGAGGGTTGAAGCCGAAGACCAAATGGCAACGGTAATGCAACAAATGACAGATATCTTGGCAAGACTGGTGGATCAACAAGGCCAAATGGCCGTGAATCAACCCCGGAACCCTGAAATCGGAGAAGATAAGGCTCTTGAGAGGTTTCAGAAGTTTACTCCTCCGAAATTTTTTGGAGGATCTGATCCGGATATAGCCGAACAATGGTTAGAGGCCATGATTAATATTTTCACCGTCTTGAACTACACCGAGCAAAGACAAGTAAACTTTGCGGTGTTCCAATTTGAAGGATCGGCCCGAGCGTGGTGGAACGTTATTAAAGCAAAATGGGAAAGAGAACAGACCGTATGGACATGGACGAATTTCATAAGGGAATTTAACGAGAAATACCTCCCTCCTTTAGTTCAAGAGAGGAGAGAGGAAGAGTTTATTGGACTACGCCAGGGAACGCTAAGTGTGGCCGAATATGAAACAAAATTTACGAAACTATCCAAGTTTGCTTCTGAATTGGTGGCCACAGAGCGGCGAAGAGTAAGACGGTTTATAAAAGGATTAAATTTGGAACTCCAAGAAGCATTAGCGGCAGTACAAGTGAATACGTTTACGGAGGCCCTTGAGAAATCTCAAAGAATCGAGACTGCAAAGGCACAGGTAAAAGCTTCTCAAACCCAGAAAAGGAGTGCATCGAGTAGTGTAGCGGAGGAATTAAGTGAAGCGAGAGTCCCTTCCAAAGTGCAAAAAGTGAACTTTTTGTCCCACCCACCATGGACATTAGGGGCGATAGGTGAAGGATCTACAAAAGAAAGCCAAATCAGATTTGGGAAAAGTTTTCAAGAAAGCCAAAAGATGGCTTCTCACGTGGTCTGTGGGTACTGTGGAAAGGCAAATCATGTCGAAAGCAATTGTTGGAGAAAGGGGCGGAAATGTTTAATCTGCGGAAGTGGCGATCATCAAGTTAGCAACTGTCCGAGGAGACAGTCACGTGAAAGCAATACTCTGCAACTGGATGGAGTTAAATCACAAGTAAATGAAGGAGGGAAACGAACTAGCGGACCGGCAAAGGTTTATGCTTTAGACAACCGACAAGTTCCAGACTCGTCTGAGGCGACTGAAGGTAAAATTTCGAGGACGAAATTTTTTAAGGGGGAGAGAATGTGAGGACTCGCAAATTTCTTGTATTTTTTTCAAAAATACCCTTTTATTTGAAAATTATTATTTGTCAAAACCCACTACCCAATTATTTCACAATAAGTGTAAGTAAACCTAGAAAATAGGGTTTTACGTTTCGGTTTCAAGTTTGGAGCAAAATTAGGGTTTTCGCGATTTTTTCGCCGGATGAATTTTCGGTACAGAGTAAGGATTAAATTTGAGGATTAAAAGTGACTTTTAAGTGAGAAATAATATGTGATTGGTAGCAATGATATAAGGTTAGTGAATGGGAAGTAAAAACCCTAGTACGTGAGTTTTTAAGAAAAACGGCGCGAACCGGCGGGTCCCGCGCACTACCGATTGAACGCACCACTTGACCACCATTTTTCTCACCAAACAAATTTATTGAACTTGAGCAAAATATCTTCTCTCTTGGCAGCAAGTTTTGACCGAAATTTGTGGCCAAAAATGCAAGGGAGAGAGAGAAAAATTTACATGGATTTGGTGGTGCCAAGTGTCACCACCTCATGGCTCCTTGATTATTTTTTTTTCTTGCCTTTTTATCCTTCATTCCAGCTATCTTTCCTTCATTTCTTTCTGGTGTGGTCGAGCTTGAGAGAGAGGGAAAGAGAGGGCAAGAAAAAACACCATCCTTCTTCTTGATTTTGAGCTACAAAGTGAGAAAACAACGAAAGTAAACCGATTAAAGTTGCCTTTGAGTGTTGGTTTAGTGAAGTGTTGGTGAATTTTTGAAGGGGAAAGCTAGGGTTGCTCTTGGAAGACACTAAGCAAGGTAAGGATGATGATTTCCCCAATTTTTACTCCTAATCTTGTTCAAATTAGCTTAGCAACTCAAATTTGTGGTGAATAACGGTTGTTAGCATGTCTTGGGTGTTGTTTTCCTTGTGGTATTATGAACTAGGGTTTGCTGAATTGCTGCCCAACTTGGTGTATGGTTAATATATGTTGCAATTAAGGTTATATAAGGTTGTTTGGTGGTGATTAGAACCAGAAATTTGAGAAAATTCCACTAGAAACCGAAAATTCCAGATTTCTGGAAAATTGTTCTTCCTTTCTGTCCGGTTTTGTAGCTGTATGTTAGAGGCTGAATTGGCCTTAGGTCAAAGAATGAAAGTTGTAGAGAATGGTATTTTATAGGTGCTTACAAAATTTCAGCCCAATCGGAGCAACGTAAGATGTGAAAAGTCCAAAATACCCTTACTGTTTTAAGTATTTCCCAAGCAGTCCGTGTGATCAGTTAAGTCCAGTTTATCACGTTTTTCGACTAGGATCCATTCTGATTTAGTTTTTTGCCAAAACATGAAAGTTGTAGTATTCTGAATTAGCTTTCAAATGCCTCTAAGAACACCTGATTCGAACTTGTGTACTCTGAGATATGTCCATTACAGTGTTCTGCGTTTAAACAGCCGACGAATTGGTTTCTGGTTTAGTAATTTGAGAATTGGACTAAGTTACATTAGGAACTGGACTAAGTGACCTTCATGAATGTTGTAGCTCTGTGTCTTAGCTTCGAAACGGCATAGGTTTCGTCTCAATCTGATAAGCGTAGCATCGGATATGTTATTTCCGCATTCGTACATCAAATATGTCTTGTGCTAAGTTGAATTTCTGCACTTGTGATTGTTGTAATTCTTATTCTTATGATATTGTGAGCCTATGGAATGGCTCTTGACTTGAATTGCTTATGTGTGATGTTGGGTTGTGGTTGAGGAAAAATAATGAAGCCAAAATGGCTGGAAAATTAGGTAAACACAAAGGGCGTGCTGCCCAAATTTTCGCTCGAGGGCTAGGTTTCTTTTGTAATGGTTCTCGCCCTAGTGCTTGGCACGGGCTAGTTGTATGGTGAAGTGAGAACCTTTGTACATTTGATGGTTGTACTTTCTTTTGAGATAGCAATGTATATAAGTTCCACTTTAAGTTTGGATTGCTGCCCTATTTATTCTTGTGATTTGTTCTGGATTTGATTAAAGAACGACTGAGTCCCGGCGAGAGTTGGGCAAGCGGCCCGTCGAACCCTCTAGTACGCCTTAGGGGGAGGTGGGGTCGTTACAAGTGGTATCAGAGTTTAGGCTTCAGATCTCTGTAGTGTATCCTAGATTAAAGATTAGGATACCGGACTGTGGGATTTGATTGGACATGAAAGTTAAGCGATTGAGGGATAAAATTTATAGTTGCTTCGCGTGGTTTCTACGTGGAGTGACCCTGGACTAAGTGGTGAATAAGTATGAGGGACTAAGTGAAGCTATGAATTGCGAATGTTATAGGCCTTAAATCTTTCTAATGGTATCTGAGGACCATAGATAGGTATGTCAGGTAGGAATTCCGATTGTAAATAGTTTACTCTTGGGACTGCAGCTCGAGATGTGAATTATCTTATTTCGGATTCTCGTGCCTGAGTACTCTATAGTAGAGGTGCTGCTAAATACTTGAGACTTACATTTTGGGAACATGAACTGGCTTTGTCTGACTAGAATGAGCACAAGAGATCAGGGACATCTAGTTTGGATAGTAAGTGACGTGAGAGACCGGACGGGCTGATACTGGGACGACTTCACCTTTTCCTTTTGATTTACCTTTATATTGTTACTACATGACGTTAGTATACCTGTATGTACATGGTTATCTGTCCAACTTGATATGTATTTATGTATTTGCTTATCCGTCATCTTGGTATGGCGTGTTATGTGGGTATATGTTTATTTGAATATTTGGTGTCCTCAATAGTTAATTTAGTAATCTTATCGTGTTTATTTACTAAATTACCTTTTGGGGAAAAGAAAAGAGAGGGAAAACATATATATGGACGGGAGACGTAGCCGTGGACGTGGACGTGGCCGTGGGAATGAACGAGCTCAAGAGCCAAGAGAGGAAAGAGAAACAACATCTGCACAAGAGCAAGGAACGAGGGTTGAAGCCGAAGACCAAATGGCAACGGTAATGCAACAAATGACAGATATCTTGGCAAGACTGGTGGATCAACAAGGCCAAATGGCCGTGAATCAACCCCGGAACCCTGAAATCGGAGAAGATAAGGCTCTTGAGAGGTTTCAGAAGTTTACTCCTCCGAAATTTTTTGGAGGATCTGATCCGGATATAGCCGAACAATGGTTAGAGGCCATGATTAATATTTTCACCGTCTTGAACTACACCGAGCAAAGACAAGTAAACTTTGCGGTGTTCCAATTTGAAGGATCGGCCCGAGCGTGGTGGAACGTTATTAAAGCAAAATGGGAAAGAGAACAGACCGTATGGACATGGACGAATTTCATAAGGGAATTTAACGAGAAATACCTCCCTCCTTTAGTTCAAGAGAGGAGAGAGGAAGAGTTTATTGGACTACGCCAGGGAACGCTAAGTGTGGCCGAATATGAAACAAAATTTACGAAACTATCCAAGTTTGCTTCTGAATTGGTGGCCACAGAGCGGCGAAGAGTAAGACGGTTTATACAGGGATTAAATTTGGAACTCCAAGAAGCATTAGCGGCAGTACAAGTGAATACGTTTACGGTGGCCCTTGAGAAATCTCAAAGAATCGAGACTGCAAAGGCACAGGTAAAAGCTTCCCAGACCCAGAAAAGGAGTGCATCGAGTAGTGTAGCGGAGGAATTAAGTGAAGCGAGAGTCCCTTCCAAAGTGCAAAAAGTGAACTTTTTGTCCCACCCACCATGGACATTAGGGGCGATAGGTGAAGGATCTACAAAAGAAAGCCAAATCAGATTTGGGAAAAGTTTTCAAGAAAGCCAAAAGATGGCTTCTCACGTGGTCTGTGGGTACTGTGGAAAGGCAAATCATGTCGAAAGCAATTGTTGGAGAAAGGGGCGGAAATGTTTAATCTGCGGAAGTGGCGATCATCAAGTTAGCAACTGTCCGAGGAGACAGTCACGTGAAAGCAATACTCTGCAACTGGATGGAGTTAAATCACAAGTAAATGAAGGAGGGAAACGAACTAGCGGACCGGCAAAGGTTTATGCTTTAGACAACCGACAAGTTCCAGACTCGTCTGAGGCGACTGAAGGTAAAATTTCGAGGACGAAATTTTTTAAGGGGGAGAGAATGTGAGGACTCGCAAATTTCTTGTATTTTTTTCAAAAATACCCTTTTATTTGAAAATTATTATTTGTCAAAACCCACTACCCAATTATTTCACAATAAGTGTAAGTAAACCTAGAAAATAGGGTTTTACGTTTCGGTTTCAAGTTTGGAGCAAAATTAGGGTTTTCGCGATTTTTTCGCCGGATGAATTTTCGGTACAGAGTAAGGATTAAATTTGAGGATTAAAAGTGACTTTTAAGTGAGAAATAATATGTGATTGGTAGCAATGATATAAGGTTAGTGAATGGGAAGTAAAAACCCTAGTACGTGAGTTTTTAAGAAAAACGGCGCGAACCGGCGGGTCCCGCGCACTATCGATTGAACGCACCACTTGACCACCATTTTTCTCACCAAACAAATTTATTGAACTTGAGCAAAATATATTCTCTCTTGGCAGCAAGTTTTGACCGAAATTTGTGGCCAAAAATGCAAGGGAGAGAGAGAAAAATTTACATGGCTTTGGTGGTGCCAAGTGTCACCACCTCATGGCTCCTTGATTATTTTTTTTTTTCTTGCCTTTTTATCCTTCATTCCAGCTATCTTTCCTTCATTTCTTTCTGGTCTGGTTGAGCTTGAGAGAGAGGGAAAGAGAGGGCAAGAAAAAACACCATCCTTCTTCTTGATTTTGAGCTACAAAGTGAGAAAACAACGAAAGTAAACCGATTAAAGTTGCCTTTGAGTGTTGGTTTAGTGAAGTGTTGGTGAATTTTTGAAGGGGAAAGCTAGGGTTGCTCTTGGAAGACACTAAGCAAGGTAAGGATGATGATTTCCCCAATTTTTACTCCTAATCTTGTTCAAATTAGTTTAGCAACTCAAATTTGTGGTGAATAACGGTTGTTAGCATGTCTTGGGTGTTGTTTTCCTTGTGGTATTATGAACTAGGGTTTGCTGAATTGCTGCCCAACTTGGTGTATGGTTAATATATGTTGCAATTAAGGTTATATAAGGTTGTTTGGTGGTGATTAGAACCAGAAATTTGAGAAAATTCCACTAGAAACCGAAAATTCCAGATTTCTGGAAAATTGTTCTTCCTTTCTGTCCGGTTTTGTAGCTGTATGTTAGAGGCTGAATTGGCCTTAGGTCAAAGAATGAAAGTTGTAGAGAATGGTATTTTTTAGGTGCCTACAAAATTTCAGCCCAATCGGAGCAACGTAGGATGTGAAAAGTCCAAAATACCTTTACTGTTTTAAGTATTTCCCAAGCAGTCCGTGTGATCAGTTAAGTCCAGTTTATCACATTTTTCGACTAGGATCCATTCTGATTTAGCTTTTTGCCAAAACATGAAAGTTGTAGTATTCTGAATTAGCTTTCAAATGCCTCTAAGAACACCTGATTCGGACTTGTGTACTCTGAGATATGTCCATTACAGTGTTCTGCGTTTAAACAGCCGATGAATTGGTTTCTGGTTTAGTAATTTGAGAATTGGACTAAGTTACATTAGGAACTGGACTAAGTGACCTTCATGAATGTTGTAGCTCTGTGTCTTAGCTTCGAAACGGCATAGGTTTCGTCTCAATCTGATAAGCGTAGCTTCGGATATGTTATTTCCGCATTCGTACGTCAAATCTGTCTTGTGCTAAGTTGAATTTCTGCACTTGTGATTGTTGTAATTCTTATTCTTATGATATTGTGAGCCTATGGAACGGCTCTTGACTTGAATTGCTTATGTGTGATGTTGGGTTGTGGTTGAGGAAAAATAATGAAGCCAAAATGGCTGGAAAATTAGGTAAACACAAAGGGCGTGCTGCCCAAATTTTCGCTCGAGGGCTAGGTTTCTTTTGTAATGGTTCTCGCCCTAGTGCTTGGCACGGGCTAGTTGTATGGTGAAGTGAGAACCTTTGTACATTTGATGGTTGTACTTTCTTTTGAGATAGCAATGTATATAAGTTCCACTTTAAGTTTGGATTGCTGCCCTATTTATTCTTGTGATTTGTTCTGGATTTGATTAAAGAACGACTGAGTCCCGGCGAGAGTTGGGCAGGCGGCCCGTCGAACCCTCTGGTACGCCTTAGGGGGAGGTGGGGTCGTTACAAAACCTGTTTTGCTATGTTTACTTATCTCTTTTACCCATATATTACGAAACCCATAGAATTTGTATGCTGATTGAATTCATAAGAAAACAGGGAACTGTTTGCTTTCATCAAGATAAGGTATTAAATGAGTTAGATGCAATCTGGGTAAGAAGCTAAGAGAAATCTTAATGTACAATCTTTAACTATTATTTCTCTCAACTTCCTAAAAATCTGAAATAATACCCACCTAATTGGTCTTGAAAGATAAGCTAACAAGACAGAATGGCCTTTCTCCCCTAAACATTGATCCTAAATGAGGAACAAACTTATTGCAATCTCGTCTAATTTTGAGAGGTTCATGATGAATTCTCCTATATGAGTTTAAGCATGACATTTTTGGCTTATTTTTCATTGCAATAGTGTAATTTGTATTTTTTTTGCATGTTCCCAATGATACATCAATACACATTTCATAGAACACAATTTTTCTAATCCATGTCAAATGAATGGAGAGTCATTCATATTAAAATTTTGTTACAATAAAACGCCCCAACCTAGAAGAGTTTTGTATTGTATTTGCAAGGGTATTTTCAAGGGTCAAGCAATACATCTTCAAATCTATTACTCAAAATTTGACTTTGATAAGTCAACACTTTTATGAGTAGTAATTGTTGCATTATTTTCTAAAATAAAGAAAGAAAATTTCTTGAAAATTTAAGTGCATATTGCACTTTGGCAAAAATCCCTACTATGTGCAGGTATTCATGGTTGAGAGCGAGGAAAAAACAAAAGTTAAAAGTTTGCAAACCTAAAGGCCAATCACGAATGAAATAGCAATAATGTCACATTCCAAGGACAACACAAGGCTTATTAATTTAGAAGGAGCATTTACTCTAGCAACCCATTCTGAATTTGCCAAAAAAAATAGAAGAAGAAAAAGAAAAAAAATAGGAAGACAGAGAGATAGAGAGAGAAAGAAATTTTCCCTTTAAATCTAAAAATTTTTGCTATTAAGCTTTTAGATTATTTTACTTTTGGGATGCATTTCTAAATTGCGACATTTTTTTTATCGTTTACATTGGAGCAATTTTTATTGAGAGAAAATTGAGAAAATCTACAAAAGAAAATTTTCAATAAAAACAGGGGCAAATTTTATTTACAAAACAAAATAAGACAAAAATTGAAAAAATCTGTAAAGGAAAATTTTCAATAAAAGGGGGAGAATAGGACAAATCTTTTTGTTAATAATACTTTACATTGGGGCAGATTTTAAGGAGTGATTTCAAATTGATTTGATAGCGATTCGAAATTCATTTGGAATCCTCCTATTGCATGCACCACTACTTGACCATCGGTTCTCTCTAATAATTTTGGAAGAAAACTTGTTGATCAAGAGGAGAGTGGCATATAGCATCTTTTCCAAATCCCTTAAAGGAAATGTTTCACTTGTTTTTTTTAAGTTTCAAAAACTTGACAATTTTGACTTTTCTCAAAAATTGTTTGTTTCTTTTACTTTCTTCTTCTAAAGGTTGAAAACTCAAAAGATTGCTAAAGCCTACCGTGTAAATGTGTCATTGCATACATTCTATGTTTATTATGTTTGAACAGCTTGCACTCTAATTTTCATGTTTGACAATTTAGATTTTGTACTTTCTTTTATCCTAGTAGCATGGTATTGCATTTTTAATTTTCAGCCCAGTAGGTTAGACAATGCATTTTACATTTCAAAGTCTACCTTGCATATTTTACTTTCTCTCCTACTAGTTGTCTGGGTTCGACTGCAATCCCACTAATAAGTGCATATTTTACGTATTTTTAGTGCATTTTATTAGTTAGTTTTGGTATATTTTAGTCATGTTTTTAGCTAATTAACTAAGTTTTTAATGAAAATTTGCATTCTTTGGTTTAAGTGATAAAAATTGCATTTGTATGGATTTTAATGGTAAAAATTTCATTTTTTATAGGTTTAAGGATTCAATCATCAAATAGCATGAATTGAGAAGATAATTGGATGATTGATGATGGTTTGAAGTGACAAAAAGAAGACATGAAGTACAAAATATTCAAAGGACAAAATGCAAGTTTTCCAGCTTTGAAATCTTGTGGTATTTTGACTATATCTTGAGCTACAAGTATTGGATTGAGGTGACTCTTGTACCATTTTGAAGACAAGAAATAGATCTACATTTGGTATGAAGACATCGAGGTCCAGTTCAGTCGTTTTCCTAGTCAAAATACAGAAGTGCATTTTTCATGGTTGAAAGCTGAAACAAAGTTCTGACCAGTTGAGAGTATTTTGGTTATTTATTGGTCCATAGAGCTCCAAATTGGATGATTTTTTATGCATTAGAAAGCTAACCTAAAGAGCTACAACTTTTATGTTTTATACAAAAGCTAGTTCAGCCTCTAGCATCGAGGAAATATCAGTTGAATTTGGACAAAAAACAGAGCAAGAATGAATTCTGTCTAGAAAAGTGCAAACCTGCAAAAAAGAGAAAAACCAAGGGTTAAAATGTGGGCACAGGTCACGTTTTCTACCCGCGTTTTAGTGGATTTCGCCTGTAACTTACCCTGCAACTTATGCTCTTTTCACACAACCTTTTTGACAACTTTTTCTACAAAGATTCCGGCTGGAAATGATCAGATGAGCATGGAAACTTTGAGAAACAATCTTTGAGAGTTTCAAGAGTAAAAAATGACAACTAGAAACAAATCTTTTGGCTCTTAAATTCCTCTATAAATATAGGCATTGGAGAAGATTTGGATGAAGATTTAAAGAGCAAAGATGGAGAGTTAGAACTCATGTGACAAGGGTGACTTCTCTCCTATCACTTTCTCTTTTGTATTTAAATTCATGTTTAACTATAATACAAGTTTGGATTTGTGTTTTTATCATGTTTAGCTAAAGTTTATTCCTAGAGTTATGGATGAACTTTCTATATCTTGTTAGTGATGTTTACTTGGTTATTTGGTGATATAATTTTGAACAAGTTATTTATCATTTTTGCTTTTCTAATCATGATTAACCGGCCATTAATTGTGATAATCTTAAGGTGTTAAGTTTGCAATGAAAATTGGAATTTAACACTAGTTCAAGGAAATGATAAACCTAGGGAGTTCACTCACAAGGGTAGAGGTATACCTATGTGGCTTTAGTGACTTATTTCATGTAATTTCATAAAAGAAATGAACTTGTAGTTGATTTCATAACCACGAGAGTAGGTATGACTTAACTACAAGTATAATTGATTCACTACGAGAGTAGGTTTCACATACATTAGGCAATTATGTCATAACTAACCAAGATAATAGCATTCACCTAACTGGTAACTTCACTTGCAAGAATAGTAAGGAATTTCATACCTCTTAGAGCTTTCTATTGTATTTTTATTACTTTTATAGTGTAGATTTAATTTCTTATACTTGTAATAGTCTAAATAATAAAGGAGTTTGAAAAACATCGGTAATTGACAATCTTCCTTGTGGGATCGACACCAATACCCCTATGCTCAATAAATGACTTGTATACTTGCGAAAAATCGTGTGTGGGGTATTTAGAAATTGATAAACGTAAAACTTGATTGTGAATGAACTAATTGTATATGTATACCCCCCGCTCGCCACCCACTAGCAATATAGGGTTAGGGTTCATTTTATATTTCTCCCACTAGTTGTTTTGGTTCAGATCCAATTCCACCAACAATCTAAGTCTAGGGCACAATTTATATTTCTCGTGCTAGTTGTTTGGGGTCGAGTATAATCCCACCAATAGTCTATGCATTTTATATTTGTCCCGCTAGTCGTTTGAACTTGGGTCTGCTAAACGGTCTAGGTTTAGGAATCATACAACTTTTAAATTTACTATTGGCAAGTTTTGGCATCCACCATGTACCCTTTTTCCTCCCCATCTTGGCAAGCTTTAGTGTCATCACACACCCTTTTCCATCCCTTCTTGGCAAGTCTCGGTGTCCGCCATGCACCCTCCTTCCTCCCTTTCTTAGCAAGTCTCAATGTGCCCCACACACTCTCTTTCCTCTCTTCTTGGAGAGTTTTAATGTCCGCAACTCTCTCTCATAATTTTGTGTCATCGCACACTTTTCTGTAAGCACCAAATTTTTGATATTTTTCAATATTTTCTTAAAATTTTATGTATTTATTGATCATTTATTTTCATGCATTCTAATGTGAATTTTTCTTATTTTTGTAGGTTTTCTGCAAAGAAGAATAAAAAAAAAGAAAATCAGGAAAAGCAAAAAAAGGGAAAAAGGGGAAAAGAAGAAAATCAAGAAAGAAAAAATCAAACTCAAAAAGAAAAAAGAAAAAAGAGAAAAGGAAAAAGAATAGTTGGAAGATGTTAAGAAGTTTCTTAAGACTGATCCATTTACCTTTTCTTTGGCCCCAAGTCATTACACATAGTCACACGCTAACCCACCAACGTTTCACTGATTTTTATTTTTCTTTTCTTTTCTCGATTCTCTCTAAGAATTTTTTTTAGATCTCACTCATATTTGGATTTTATTTTCTCTCAGCTCTTTTCGCTCCAAAGGAAAGAAAAATCACCAAAAAAATGGCAGACATAATTTTCTTCTTTCTCCATTTTCCCTACATTTTCTATGTCAGTTTCCTCTTTGCCAAAATCAACTAGCATATGCACACCTCACAAGAACATACTTTCACCACTTTTTGTGCATTTTTGTACAAAAATATAATATCAAAAACACATTTTAAGAAAAAAATCAAGTGGGGAAGTGGATTTTGACAAATTTTGGTGACTTGAGGTGGTGGTTGCCGGTGGTGGCCAAAGGTGGTCAATGTTGGAGCCACCACTAGTGTTTGCTATGGCCGATGTGGAGAAAAAGCTGCTGGGGAAGAAGGAAGTGAGTAAGAAGAAAGAGAAAGGAAAGAAAAAAAAAACTGAGAAAGGCCAAAAAGAGAGAGAGAGAGAGAAAAGGAAAAGAAAAAAGGAAATAAGTGGCTTTTATCAAAACTACATCGTTTTGGGGGACATGGCATCAAAACTACGTCATTCCACTTAAACTCATTTAATGCGTATTTAATTCAAAATGACATATTTGGTTTTAGCCCTTATTTTTTAATAATTCTACTATGGCCTAAAAACTTTATATTTCTTTCATTTAGGTCCTTATCTAATTTATAATTTGGTCCCTAAACTTTTCTTAATTTATTTTGGCCATAATTCTTTGCACAATTATGTTTCAACCCCAAAAACTTTCTACCCTTTGCCATTTAGTCCCTAAAAGTTTCTTGATCTCTCAATTGTGATTGTTTCCTTTCTTTAATTGCTAATTATACTTCTCTTGAATGCATTTAATTTTCCATCTTGAGTGTTTTAAGTTTGTTTGCATGGTTAGCATGATAATATGAATTTCATACATTTTAATGCTCTCTTTTAAAATATTTCTAATTAAATTAGTGCCTTGATTCTTTTGTTAATTCTTGAGTATAAATAGGTTAATATTGAGTTGTTTATTATTATTATTATTATTATTTGATGGATACTTAAATACCCAAAATATAATAGATAGGTTATGTTTGCAAATGTTGCAATTAGATAGACAAATGTAATAGATAGGTTAGATAGGTTTATTTTCTTATTTCCCCCGCCCCCTAGATTGTAGTTGGAGGAAATAAGTTTTGTGTGTTTATGTGGTTTATGTACTTATGTACTTGCTTTTTTTAGGATTTTACATCTAGATATTATGCTTATATACTATTTGCTCTATATGCTCTTATTTGTTTATTGTTTTAATTTATACTTTATATATTTTATTATAGATAATGAATGCATGACATTATCATACTAGTCCAATACTAATTGTGATCTCTCTCGTTTTCTTACTAGTCGAATGCTAGTAATGACGTGTAGAAGTGGACTAATTCAACACTAGATCCATAGGCCCTTTGCACATTAGATTCATATGTTGTGTGCCATTTATTCTATTCCATGCATATTTTTTCTTTTTTTAGGATCTTCTCACATTTGCATGCTATTTCCTCTATTTTATTCTCTTACTCCATAAGTATTCAAATCATGTCATTTAAACTTACATTTCACTAAGGAAATTAGAAAACAAGTTAATCCATTTACTTGTTTTAATTAAAAGAGTCACCCCTTTGCATATAGGAATTAGTGATTCTGCCTATTTTAGCCATAACACTTCATTGACCCTCCATAGAAAGGTGAATTATATCACGAGTGTTAATCCCCGGTGGCCGTTATGTTGCATCCCTTTCTTTGGTAGAATTTTTATCTTTTTTGAGTCTCGTTTTTGCACATTCGTGACCCTCTTAAAGGGATCATTCATTGAGTTTTGTAAATAATGCCATTGATACCAATTAGATTTTGAAAAGACATTTAATCCATCCCAAAAGCCCCTTTTGCATCGATTTAGAGAAGGAAAACATTCAAAATGTTCCTCACATTTTATAAAATAATTTTTTCATCCCTTATTTTTAAAAGTATAATTTTACATCTCTTACAAATTCATATTAGTCAAATTTGGTCCCTACCTAAGTTTTGACTAGTTTTTTGCCAGAATTTATTACGTGCTTTGCATGTAATCATTTTTTAGCTGTAAAATTGTCAAATCAAAATTTATATAAACCAATCCATAGCCCCTTACATTTGACAAAATTAATTTTTTTGTCCCTCACATTTCACAAAATGAATTGTTTCATCTCTCACATTTTATAAAATAAAATTTTTCATCTCTTATTGATCATGTGTACTAATAAAATTTTTTAATCTCATGTATATATCTATTTGATTTCACCTGAACAATATAAATAACATCTAATATATCTCTATTTGATTTCGCCTAAACAGACTAATTGTAGTTGTACACTTGCTATTCAATATATATATATGGGTTTAAATCTAACAATTTTATTTTAAACCCATACATATATTTTTTATTTTACCATGTGAATCTACTCAATATTTGTACCCTTTTCTCTTTTAGTAATAATTCATTTATTGAATTGTGTAACAAGGTTATCTAATTAATCGGTCCAAATTCGAATTTTAAGGTCATGCTGACAAATTGCAGTTTAAATTTAAAGTTTTTACTCTCCACCTTTAAAACCAATAATTGAATTTATTGCCTTGTGATTGTTTTAAAATTTGAAAGTGTCAATCACTTATTTATTTTTGTCATACTTTTCCTTTGTTTATTTTTTCTGTCCAAATTTAATTTGATATAAACACTTGAAAATATTTAGGATTAAATGTCTTATTTGTTTTTAATTTTCGAGTAAAAGGAAATGAACATGAGTGAAAAACTAACAAAGTTTTTTAAACCTTTTTATATATCTATTTAATTTTATATGAATAGTACGTTCAGTCAAAATCAAATAGAGATATATTAGATGTATTTGTATTGTTTAGGTGAAATCAAATACATATATACATGAGATTAAAGAAAAAGTTAGTCATATACATGATCAATGAGGGATGAAAAAATTTATTTTACAAAATATGAGGGATAAAATGATTCATTTGTGAAATGTGAGAGACAAAAAATTTATTTTGTCAAATGTGAGGGGTTATGGATTGGATTATGTAAATTTTGATTTGACAATTTTGCCCCTAAAAAATGATTACCTGCAAAGCACGTGATGAATTACAACAAAAAATTAGTTAGAAACCTAGGTAGGGACCAAATTTGATCAATATGAATTTGTACGGGACGTAAAATTACATTTTTAAAAGTGAGGGACGAAAAAAGTTATTTTAAAAAATGTGAGAAACGTCTTGAACGATTTTTTCATTTAGAAACTCAAAATGTGATAAGTTTGAGGGTTACATTAAGAAAATTTTGACTAAATCTCATAACTAACTTAGGATAAGTAGAAAGCGTTGCTTTGATTCTAGTTGATTGAATATTTGCTTTCTTTTTTTTCAACCGTAACTTTCGATCATTTTTATCTTATTTTCGAAAACTAGGAGTCATTTAAAAAGAGTTTTTATTTTTACCTTTTCAAATTATTATTTTCCTTTAAAAAGAATATATGTATATTTATTTATATATAAACGTATTGTTTAAAAATGTGATTAAATTTGAGGTAAAAAACTCTTCCAATATGCAAAACTTTATATCTAGCATGTTTTTATATATTTTAAAAATCAACAAAAGAAGAAATTCAATATAAAATGTTTTCTATTAATGAACACACTAGCCAATTTCCCTCTGACTTTACGCCTAAACAAACAAATAAAGAAAAAATAAAGCCCTAGGCAAGTACTACTTGGAAATAAAGAAATAAGATCGTTGATGGATAATGCTATATTTTGTTTTTCCAAATTTTATTCCTGCATAATCAAAGACAAACACACTATGATTATAATAACTAACTATAGCAAATTAAAAAAAAAATCACACATTAGACATGAAACTCATAAAATTGTTTCTTTTTTTTAATAGAGTAAACATTGGGAATGGTTACTAAATTATCTAAAATAGTACTTTTTGTTGGCCCAAAAAGTCAACCAAATCTCAAAAATGGGTTTTTTGGGCCACTCTCTACTAAATCAACTGGAAGTAACCTGGAATTTAGGACATTTTTACCTTTAAAAACCTACAATAGCAAGTCAAATGTGTGTTTTTTTTTTCCTTTGATTAGTTCATCAGCTAAATTGGCTGATATATAACCCAAAAGGCCCAAGGAGTGGAGTGACCATTTCTGTCAAAAAAAAAAAAGAAAAAATCATCCGATCGTGCTTGTTTAGGTGGTTTAGTGACCATTTTCGTCCATTTATTCTTTTATTTTTAAATAAACAGGAATATACCATTGGCACTGACCAGGAGCGATACTATTTTTTTTTCCGGGTGAGAAAACATAACTCTACAAGTTGGTGCAGTAGAAGAAAATTCCGCTGAGAAAAAAAACACACACACACAAAAACGCACCCAACTGTGTGTTTGAGAATTGAACAGAGAGATGGCTCGTCAAACAACGAAATCACTGATCGGAAACTTGGCATCGAAGCTGCTGCAAAACCCTAATGGGAAATCCCAGCAATTGCGCCACTTCGGATCGCCGCCACCACCGGCCGCCGTCTTTGTTGACAAGAACACTCGCGTCATCTGCCAGGGAATCACCGGCAAAAACGGGACCTTCCATACCGAACAAGCCATCGAGTACGGCACCAAAATGGTAAGAAAAGGAAACAGACAATGAGAAATATTCATTCGTGAATTTAGATTGCGTAATTAATTATCGATCCATGGAAAAGATTCTGACAAGTAGTTTTGCATTTCTCTGTCTTGTGTACCTTGCACTTCATGGGTTGTAAGTTTTTTCTCAAATTCTACATTTTCTTTTGGAGTTGATTTTTTCCCACATGTTTTATTGGTATATTTGTTAGGTTGGTGGGGTTACTCCAAAGAAGGGTGGAACAGAACACTTGGGACTTCCAGTTTTTAACTCTGTTGCAGAAGCTAAGGCTGAAACAAAGGCTAATGCGTCGGTCATTTACGTACCTCCACCTTTTGCTGCTGCAGCTATTATGGAGGCAATGGAGGCTGAATTAGATTTGGTTGTGTGCATCACAGAAGGAATTCCTCAGCATGATATGGTAATTTTCAGCTTGTTTTTACTTTTCCCCCCCCTCATTTTTTGAAGTAATCAAAGAATGAGACGAAAAATGGATGTTTGATTTTGTGGGTGACCTTATTGAGAATTTTTCTATTACTATATCAAAATAGTTGGAATTGGTTTGAAGAGCGTGCTTTTTGCTTTGTAATAGCTGAGATCTGTTGCAAAACCGTTGTTGGATCTACCATTTTCCTTAAAAAGACCTGAAAAATTTATTATCTCTAGATTCAATTTAATATTCGCAGAAGAATAACCTTCTTGGGCATCTAACCTTCTCAGATTGTTCTTCTTCTTCTTTTAAAAGATACTTTGACCCAAAAGAAGAATTATGCCATGTATGTGATGAATGATATGTGCAAAGAAATTTGGTGTCCCTGACCAAAGTTAAAGGTCTATTTTGTTAGGCATGTAAAGTTTCCACTGAGACTCCTTTGAGTGGCAGCAGTACATTTGATTCTCTGTTGAACGCTGTAAAGCCAGTCTCTCTAATAAAAAAGAAGTAAATTTTTGAAAGGAAAAACCAGAGTTTCTAATAAAAAAGAAGTAAATTTTCAAAAGGAAAAATCTTACCTAGAAATTTTCTTAAAGAAAAACAAGAGGGAGGGATATGTTGGAAAGTTATATCTTGCATGTTAGTGTTTACACCTCTTCTAGTCTTATAACAAATTTCATTGCCAAGGAGAATTTGTCAAAAGATCCTATTGCTAGATGACAAGATTGGCTAAGTTGAACTTTGGAAAATTTTGAGAATTTCTTAACTAAGTTACACGTTTGGCTGATTGTTACTGCATTCTGTTGTTTTGTAGGAAAACTGATCACATAAGACTTATTATTCTGTTACAATTATCATGATGTTACCTCCTTTTTTTTACATGGATAGAGGAAAATTTATTAGTCAGAGCAGCTTCTGGACTGTAGCCTGGGTTTAATTAATTAAGATGTACCCAGCAGACTCAGTGGTCAGGATCTTCAGGATAATTTGAGTGCTGTACTTTAATATTAATGGTGTGGTTCTGCATGATTTGGAGATATTCCCAGTAACTAAAAGGTCTTTCATACTGTGCCCAATTCCAGAATTAGTTCTACACGTATGACTAGGTGCAGTTCTGCATGATTTGGAGATATTCCTAATAACTAAAAGGTCTTTCATACTATGCCCAATTCCAGAATTAGTTCTACACGTATGACTAGCAACATTGCAATATGTTGTTTCGGGATCAAAGATATGTTATTGAGCTATAGAAAGATCAATTCTCTTTATTTCAGATTGGCATACCGTGATGCTCACGTCAATCAGTCTAATATCTTGGCCTGCTTTAGGAGACATAGTTCCTTATGTTGATGCAAGCTGAAGGCAGTAATATGGACTTGCACAAGGTTGCAAGTTTTCAGGATGGAGATCTTAAATGACATGGTTTTAAAATTTGTATAACCTATCTGTGTTAGGGCTACCAAATCTGAAATCATTGCTCTAGCTACTTATGATTGATACAAATTCTAATTCTATGGAGATGTCAAGGTACTGAACAAGCTGCTATAGCATATCTTTAGCTTCTTCAGAGCAAGATTTTCTGGTCTTTTTGATCCTAGAATGTCTTCAATTGCTGGGTTTGCCATTGTGGTAGAGATCTTCGTTAGATCATAATCAAAGAATATTGATTAGCTTTTTTAACTTATTTTGGATGTGGTACATGGTGTTAGAGTGCATTCTGTCTTCTTGCTGTCAAAATTGTCTATCATGAAGGTTTGGATGATCTTGAATGTTTAAAAAAATGCTGGAAACCTAGCCTTTGATATCTGAGGATCAAGTGAGTAATTTCAGTGGTATATTTCTCTAGTAAGAAAGTCTAGTTTGTTTTAAGTATGGTTCAATTACCTATGCACTGGCAATAATTTACAAATGAAGTCCAGATATTATATTTTGCTTATGAGTTTTAATTTAAGTATCCTCAGTATTGGTCTGTTCTATAGGTTGATATATATTTATGTAAATAGATGTAGGAGTATTGTTTTCATGTCGAGAAAACATCAAGTTTGGAGCTGGGCATTGTTTGGGGTTTTGTTTAAGGACTTGGGATTGTGCTCATTTCATCATTGCGAAATAGGCTGGATTAAGTTAGTGATATTCAATCTTAACGTGTTATGCATGTTGTGTCTTCCTTTTGGTAGACTAATTCCACCATTCTATTTGTTGCTCTACCTGAGGAACATATGATCTCACCAAGTTTTTTTAGCCATTATGTATTGAAACTGCTGATTACAAAATATAGTCTAGCATCTATACTTGTCTTTTTGGTGACTTTATTCTTCTGTATGGATTTTCTTTTTGAGAAAATAATGGTCAAGTTTTGTGGAAGTTATGTCAGTTGTTCCTGCTATCGGTCTATATTATAAGACTTAATTGAATTACAACACTTGATCATCAAACATAGCTTACATTATGTTTCTGAAATCAATAGATCCTTGATTATGCTTTAGAAAAAGCACTTTGTTTTGGAAAATAGGATCTGTAGTTTCATAAATAGTTTATAGAAAAATTTTATAATTCCAGAATAGTGAGATTGAAATTGCCGTAAAAGTTCCAACTTCTCGTTGGAGGTGACTTTTTGTTGTGGTATGATTACTGAATATGGAATTTGCTTCTATCAACAGACAAAAAAAATGTCGAAACAGTTAAGTCAGCATTTTGGGGTGATCAATGCACACTTTAAAATGTTGCTTTTAGATGCTCAAATGTGCATGTCCGCGTACATGTCCGCGAGTCATACAGACTTGCAATATGTACATGTTGTTGTCCTTACTCTTTCCTTTTTTTCGGAGGGAAGGTTGCATATATTTAGTTGAGAAATCAATGTGACAAAAGAAGTGTTTCTGCTGTATATTTGGCATTTTTTTTCGTATGTTGTTTCTTTGTTCAATGCCTGTTCTTTCAACTTTGGTTGCCTTATTTAAGTGCGGACTTCCTATTTTGAGCTGCAGGTAAAGGTGAAGGCTGCTCTTAAGAAGCAGTCAAAAACACGGCTGATTGGACCTAATTGTCCTGGTATTATTAAGCCGGGAGAATGCAAAATAGGTATTATGCCAGGATACATCCACAAACCAGGGCGTGTTGGAATCGTTTCTAGATCCGGTACACTAACTTATGAAGCGGTGAGCTTTCTTTTCTGGACATGACATTCTCTGTTAATTTAATATCATATCTACCAGGTTTGTAGGATGAATGTGTGGCTTCTTGTTAACCCTGAAAATGGATGCGATGCTGGAAGGAAAAAGACAAGTGGATTTTATCTTTGTTTTGAATCTTTAGTTGTCTGTGTCCCTAGAATATCTGCTGAGTGCTGAGTTTTGAACCCCTTGTATCAGTTTTTTGTGGTCTCTTGAGTATTTTGTGATGGATATCTTGTTAATTTCAAAATCAGAAGATGTGATCCAATCAGAGTCCAAAAACAGAGATGTCTAGTGCACCATATATGCTAATATAGGATTTCCTACATTCAATTGATTGTGTTTTCCTGGTTTTTTTTGTGCACAAATCTGCTGCCAAAGCTATCTATTTATTAATGAAGTTTATTCTCAGAAACTTCATTTTTTGAAACTCTATCTCTCAGATCTAATTGTTAGGGAGTTCGCAACTGATTTTTTGATTCGGTGATAATGTTTGGTACCTGATGTTGTGGTAGTGCTTTTCATGTGTAACTCCTTGTAACCTACCTTAAGTATGCTTTAGATGTGATTGTTGGAGCGTGAGTTCCTCTTTACGTGAGTTTAGATCATATCCTAGGAGCATATGTATAAATTCATTTTGATTTTGGAGTCTGAGTTTCTCTTTACCTGAGGTTAGATCATATCCTTGGAGCATTTGCATAAATTCATTATAGTAACACCGTTGTAAAATTTTTGAATGACCTTGTTTTTTCTGTAAATTTTAGGTCTTCCAAACAACTGCTGTTGGTCTTGGGCAGTCTACTTGTGTTGGTATTGGTGGAGATCCTTTTAATGGCACCAATTTTGTCGATTGCTTAGAGAAGTTTGTTGCTGATCCACAGACTGAAGGTATTTTCTTTTAAGCAAGATTGATGTCAATTGACTGTTCAACACTTAAATTCACTACTGGCACAGAATTTGCAGTTACATATGAAAAAACTTGTTTATGCTTCTATTTATTGTTATTTGACCCCATGTAGAGGAAATGTAAGTTGAGGTTCTCTGATACTGTGATATATTGGTGCAAACTCTGTCAATTTGATGCAATTACAAAAAAATTTCACGTAAAAAAGTAAAGTTTCTAAAAATAGTTGCTTTATAGGATTCAGTCTTTGAGAACTACATCTTATGCAAGACACAAGACAGCAGATTTGGTATATGACTGGACTGGTAGTTTCTTTATTTGGTGTCTGCTGTATGCGTTTTTTCAAAATGTTCTCTTTGAGTATTGTTTATTGTTCAAACTTCTATTAATTAGAACTGAAATGGGAATATTCTGAATCTGGAAAACTTGTTAGATAATTGTGGTTGCTGACTGGCTGAGGATCTGATATATATTTCAACAGTAAAACACATGAAAACTTATTTCATCTTAGTTCAATTTATCATCCATTCATGTATACCAATGTAGAGGAATTGTTATTAACTTGCCACTCTTGATGTGGTGCAAATTGCAATTAACAAATGGTTTGGACCCTTCATTATCCTCTCAATTTAGTGAATATGCACACCATGTTTTCCCATTTCTCTTATCGAAAGATTGAACTAGAATTTAGTTAATATTTGGACTTATAAAGTGAGCTAGTTGTTGTTGGCCTGAGCTGAAACTGCTCTGCTTCTATTTCACTCTGGTTGCTTCACACAAAATCCACTGTTTACTAAAAGCTCACGAGATTTAGTTCAGGAACACAGTCAAAGGGATTGGAGAGCACATAAATAGATTCTTGTGTTAAGAAATGAAGCCACTGCTGTCATATTGCAATTTTTTTTTCTCAGCCCTGTAAGTAAATACTGTTTCTGCCAAAAATGAAAAGGAGTTGAAGCCACTTGGTGCTTTTGTCCTTTCTTTTGGTATTCTGTGGTTTATGTTCTGATGGCATACCTTCCGTGTCTTATTTTTCTTTGGCATTAATATTTTACTTTCTAGCACTTAAAATGACTGAGGCCTATGCTTGAGTTTTGGTTTATGTTTTTAAGATTGGTCATCTTTTCTTCCCTTTTTTTTTGTTTTAAAAAGATAAGTGGGTAACTTATATAGATTATGGAAAAGCAAATGGATATGCTAAGATCTACTAATGTATATATTTTATGGTCCAGGTATTGTTCTCATAGGAGAAATTGGTGGTACAGCAGAAGAGGATGCTGCAGCGTTCATAAAGGTGAGACTTAATCTATGGGGACAAAGGCTTTCATATATTGACTGCTTTTTCTTTTTTTGATTCACTGAAAATCTTTTGAATGCTTGATTTTAATCATGAGCTTAAGACTTCTATGGTTCATTTGAGAAACCATGTGTTGATTAGCAATAACTGAGTTATCTGTACGAAGAAGATGAATGTAAATATAACATGTCTTTCTGGCTGTCTTCAGTTTGGGTTTTACAACTGAACGCATCTTTTCTTAACTGGCCAGTGTAGTGTCAAATTTATTTTCATTTCCTTTCTGATATAGGATTCTGTGATTTTACTTCTAGGCGTCATTGATGAGCCAAGGATTCTGACCAGAAAAGTGTTTTCATTTCTTTCCAATAAATTGTGGTGTTTGTTCTGTAAGATGACTTTTTGGCAAGTAATAAAGTCCCTAAAAACTGGGATGTTAACATCAAATACCAGGAATTTTATTCCCAACTTTAGGTCGTAGTCTTTTTTCTCACTTAATAAAAGGACTCAAATGACTGAAGCTCATAGTTGGACATGCGGTTCATGAGTTCCTCTATCTATTATTTTGACTGCGACATTGCTGAAACTGAGTTCTTATATATAACTTCCATGGTGTTGTACTAAGGAGAACACGTCGGCTTTCAGCCTAAGTAGTCATGAAGAAAAGAAGGGGGGCAAACAAGCTGAGTTGAGCCTGAATATCAACAAATTTGAGCTTGAGCTCAACTTAATGTATCCCTACCTGAATTTGACCTTGAATTTGCTGAGCTCTAAAAGAAAAGGCCTGAGCTCTGAGCTTAATCTGGCTTCCAAAATGTTTTTCCTCCAAAAACAATTTCAAACAAAAATTGTCCAAATCAAGCCCCATGTGAACTGAAAAGAAACCAATGACCAAATTTTTACATTGATTTTCAATAGCAGAGAACAAAATAATCAGTAATGGGGTTGAAAAGCTAAAATTTCAGATGTGGTATTGCTCAACATTCGTATCTAGTTTTTGAATAAGTTCTGCTTAAGAAATCAGTGTAGTGCAAACAGAGCCCAACAAAATGTAGAAAACAGAAAAAAGAGGGAGAAGAGAGGAGAGAAGTTGATGAGATGGGAAGAAGATGAATAGATAGAAGGGAAGATGAAGTTGATTCCTGAGAAGAATATGATAGAGGGGATTATTTCACCAAAATCCAAAAAAAATTTTAAAAAAAGATGATAATAAGCAGATTCAGGAAAAGAGGATGACTAAGGATATTGAGGAAAAGGTGATGAAGATAATTTTGTATGGTGTTTGCCTCTGGGTTTTGCACTGTATGTGTTGGCTCTTTGATCTTCATATTCTGCATCATAAGTGAAGAAATCGTGGTTAAGTTTTTAAACAACATAATTTGTTATTCAACTTCTGCATGCCAATGACGCTCCATTTCTTGGAACCCTTTTTGGTTCTCCTCAATTTCAACTTTTTCTAGTACAGTAAATTTCTTTATATGAATAGAATATTACATTTTTTAGTGTGGACTTTTTGAGGTTTATTCCATAATTGTGTTTTTGGTTTGTTTAGTGGTTCATTTTAACCCTAGTTAAGAGCAGTTTTGACTATCCACATTACTTTAGGTACGCATGTACGTCCACTTTTCTGAAATATCCAAACAAGAAAATGTTTTCTACCGATATTTAAATTCTGAGAAAATTAAATTACTAGAAATCGTATTACTGGATCACCTTACTTTACTGGCAACTAAACCAGGTGCTAGTGCTTATCAGGTCAGGGGTTGTTTCCTGGGGTAAAAGTTGAAGTCAATACCACTTATTCTACATATGTCATATCATTTTATGACTGCTGTCTGGGCATCCTGACTTAGATATCAATCAAGTCTTTAGGAAGCCAAAGTAGGTGTTCAAGGCTTATATGATTTTTGTAATCTACCCTTTGGATTCCTGCACTGAAGTATATTTTCATGTTACCCTTTTAAAAACCTAAATTTGTGTTGAATGTCAGTAATTGCCAAAGGTCCTTGTTCTGATATATCAGCTCTAACTTCAGGGAATCCTGAAATCACTAAAACTTGTCTCAGGAAAAAATATGTAGTACTGGCCGATATATGTATCATACACTATCATGGAGCTTGGAATGGAAATTTAGTTCACCCCGGAATGCTGCTATAACCACATTGGGAAACAATGGTGCAATAAGCAATACAAGACCTAAAAACAAAGGAAATTGAAAAACTAACTCAAAGTTTAGAAAAGACCAAGCAAAATAAAATTTGTATGTGCAAAAGAAAATATATTCAGCTAAACAGAACAGAAGTATTAGAGGGAGAAAGTCTGTGATTAGATTGGTTGATTTGGATGTTGGATTTGAGGAAGGAATGCAGTACATGGATTTTATATGTATTTTTATTTTTTAGGTTGCAAAACTCAGAGTATAACCTCCATTTTATTTTTATTTTTATTTTTACTCTTTTGGTTGCAAAACATGGATTTTAAACTCCATGAGTTGTAAATTAATTTACTCTGGAACAAATGGATTTCAACAAGGGCTTGAAGTTAATTGTTACTTGAACTTTGTGGCTGGTCCATCAAAAA
Source organism: Coffea arabica (assembly GCF_036785885.1). Taxonomy (NCBI): domain Eukaryota; kingdom Viridiplantae; phylum Streptophyta; class Magnoliopsida; order Gentianales; family Rubiaceae; genus Coffea; species Coffea arabica. Next base: position 25,702,212 of record NC_092330.1, read on the forward strand.
CAATTTAGAGCTGACAGTGGTGTACATGCCCGTGCCCTGAAATTGTAATGCCTTTGCTTGTTCCTAGTTTTGAGTTTTCTTTGCTTGTCTGTTTATCAGTAACAAACTTGAGGACATTGTTTGGGCTTTTTTGTAATGTGAATTCCAAAGCTAATAGAAAAACAAGTTAAATATTATCAGCCTGTATTACTAAGATTAAATATTCAGACAAGGACTGTAACTAGAAATAGTGAGTATTAATGGTATGGTGGACAGGGAAAATCTGAAATGTCTGGCATTGGAGAATTGAAAGTATGATGGCTGTTGGGTTGATAGTTTCGTCTTCTCATGGTCTTAAAAAATTGTGCATACCCTTTCCAATGTGGTATAAATAATAGAAAATGTAAATCTAATTCCTCTGAAGCGTATTAAATTCTTAATTTTCATAAAACTTGAATTATTTTAATGTGTTTGACTTAAAAAGGTTTGAAATGTGATCTATTTTTAATTTTAACAGGAAAGTGGGACTCAGAAGCCTGTTGTTGCTTTTATTGCTGGACTCACTGCTCCACCTGGTCGACGAATGGGTCATGCTGGAGGTATTGTCTTGGTTTTACTTTCATTCAATGTTATGGTTTATCCTTGTATTTGGCACCATCGTTGTGTCCTGGCAAAACTGATTGTTCAGTACTCAAAAGAGTAGGCCTGCTTTAGTCTTTTGCATTATTCTTAAGTTCTCTAGCATTCTTCATTGCCAGGGAGGTGAAAACACAAGGAATGAGACTATTTATTTTGTGTTATATGCTTTGGTTGTGAATTTTCTCAATATTTGCTTATTTTTTGTTGATATATTGGATTTGTGAACTAACTGTACTTACATTACTCAATTGTACTACCTCCATTTTTTGGGAGAGAAACTTTTGACCTCAGTAAAAGGTGGAGAACTAGAATGAGGGAATAAAATGAGTCTTTTTCTTTAGAGGAATCCCTGCATACAGTAGGGAGTACATTTACAGGTTACATTGAAACAAAATATTCAGCCAAGATTGCATGTAGCAATAATCTAACTACTTCCAGGGAAACATATAAAACATGCATGTTGCTTAGAAATCCATGGAGGTTTCTCTGAGGCCTGAGATGCTCTGCTATACCCTATTGCTTTTTATTACCCAAAACATAGCAAGTGCAGCACATTCTGAAGCTTCCTGGGATAGCCCAAAGACATCAAAATGAACTTAGTACCATTCGTGATCCTGTCGATTGGATTTTCTCTCAAATTAAGTGGTAAACATAGAATGACGCAATGTAGTACTTGTGAAGCACGAAATTTTTGAATTTCTTACTTGTTTCAGGATAAAAGGAGCATACATAATGGTGGTTCTCTATTCTTTTAACTTTTTTTTTGTTTCCTTTTAAAATCATTTAATTATGCAATTTTTTCCGCTGCTAATTTTGGAGTGTTGGATTTGCAAGTGAAGAGACATGATTTGAATTGCTGCATAAATTAACATTCGCTCGTTATATCTACCTTATGGTTTTGTATGCAATCAACCTCTGTTGTCTCGATATGCCTGCAACTTTTGTTTCCTAGTTTCTAGGCCTAAGTTCTACCAGTTGCAACAACAATTTCGATTTCCATTAACAATTGTCTACTGGTAATTTATGATTTTCTGAAGATTTCTGTGCACTAAAGATCAAGATAATGAATTTTCAATTGTCTTCTTTTTCTTGTTGGTCCTAATGGCAATATTGATGATTTCTAGCCACATTATTAGGTGGTATACTATTTAGTGGCCCAGGTCAATGCTGTATATTTGTACATATACATCATGGAATGATCTTGTTACATTCTGCTGAGTTCCTTTATAAGATATTTACCCATAGAATCTTGTATCTTGATTTAATGGAAAACCTGTACTGTGATTAAGGTAGTTCTTTTTCTGGCTTATGGGTAGTTCTATTATGTACACTTTGGTTAGAATTGGTCTGTTGTTGAGGATGCCATTTTTGTGAAAGGAACAGCTTTGCTAGTTTCATTGGTGATATCCTTTGAGAGTTCTATGAGCTCATGGACAGATATTTTTAAATTCTAGAGAGTTGTGTTGCTCTGCTCTTGGAGATCCTATTCCACTTTGAATGTAAAATTTTAGTACCATTTTTGGGTTGAGAAGTAAACCATCTGTTTAATCCTTTTCTTATGCCCCTCTTTTCTATTCCTCTTTTCCATCTTCATTGATCTCTCTCCTGTCCACCAGTAGCATTAGGACATGGCTGAAAGCTTGGTGTTTTTGTTGCTAGAATGAGAATAGGATCATTTCTTTGTTTATTTCCAACATAGAAGAGCTTAGGTATTTTATGAAATTTGTGGGGCTGATCCAATCTTGTGTTTTTCTTGTTTTGTTTTTCTGTCTTTGTTAGCTGAAAAAAGAATACAAGAAACTAGTTTTTATTGATCATTTGTGCATGACTTAATGTGTGAGGGTATTTCCTCCAGTAGTAGCAACAATGTGTCACATAATTTACATAATTATTCAAATTTGAGAATTTAAAATGGAGTGCATTTCTTAATATTGACTATCGAAGATGGTTATAGAAAACTGAATTTCCAAGTTTATGTCCTTGCTTTCTGTAGATGCATCTGCAGAAATTCTTTACATTGTAATCTGTAATTGAAAAAACTGAAGCCAACAGTGTCATCCTTATTTATACTGCCTTGACTTTTTGTTATTCAAATCTGCTTTAAAACAGAAAAGTTGCTTAGGTTAATTCTTTTGTTCTACGAAAACCTGTGTATGATCGGATACTGGTATTGTAGTTTTATTAGTGCAGTCACAAGGAGTCCGGATTTCATTGACCCAAAGCCAAAGGAAGTCCAGATTTCATAATCCCGTAATTCATTTAGTTATGAAGCCTCTGTATAAATATGAACTATGCTCTCTCTCTCTCTCCCCCCTTCATCTTCCCCCCCCCCCCCTCCCCGCAGGGGTCCATCCCTCCCTCCTATGCGGCCTGCTTTTGAAGTGTTTGACTTCTAGATTTATGTCCAAATATGTTAACAGTGTAAAAGTATTTACTGCTGGTGAATTGTCGTAATAAAATGGCAAAAGATTGGTACTTTGATTAGGTGGACCACCTGACATTTGACAGATTCTGGGGTGGGATAAATGTTGTAGTTTGATACTGAGATCTTTCTTGTATATAAGCTGTAAAAATTTTTTGCTTACTAACCAAGGTGATTATACGAGTAATTCACCTTGCATTAATTTTGAAATCTCTTAGAAGTGCAGCTATAATGCATGAATAAATGTGTTCTAAATCTATGGTATTTTCAGTGGTTTGTATTTGTACAATTGTCCTAGTTATCTTTCGTTTGGATGTGCAGCTATTGTATCTGGTGGGAAGGGTACAGCGCAGGACAAAATCAAGATCCTCAAGGAAGCTGGAGTTACTGTTGTAGAGTCTCCAGCCAAAATTGGAGCCGCGATATTTGATGTCTTCAAGCAAAGGGGTCTTGTGTAAGGGTTATTATGGTACTTTTTCGGTGGGAATACTTACTAAGATTGTCCAGTCGTCCTGAAATGCTTCCTAGCGCTGATGGTAACAAAGATGATCATTTTTGCAACTTCATTGAGTTTCCATGACATGTAGGAGAGCTCCAGAAATATCTCCATTCATCTGAGTGATTTATTGTTCATCTTGTGCGTAGTTGAAGTTTTGAGATCTCAATTGTTCAAGTCTAAAAATTTTCCTAGCCTATGCTATTTTATCTTACAATAATGTCACACAACAAAGAAACCGCTTGGTACATATCAGCCACCAATTGTGGATTATATGCAACGTATTGACCATGCAGTTGAATTATTCTTTTCTGCTGAAATGTGTGCTGTGTACTTGGTTCATGAGATTTTTGTAGAAATGAGACATCAGGGTTTTTTTTTTTTTTTTTTTTTTTTCCGACACAATAGATTCTATAACTACATCAAGATTCTTAAAAAGAATTGCCATTTTTTAGGGGAAGGGTTGGATTGGGTGGTAGGGGAAAGAGATCGTAAGTAGAAGGTCTTGGCTTAGTTTTTAAACTCGGCCTAGCCTAGCAGTTTATTGGGTAGTCTGATAATTTGGTCATTAGATTGGGCAGGGTTTTTAGTTTGATCGGACAATGAATTGACTTGGTCAAATTCGAATAAATTTGTTTGACTTAGTGGTTCAATCGGAAACTTGTCTTTTAACAATTGTGGTTTGTGTGTTTGAAATGGAGTGTATATATGCTTGTAATGAGATTTGTACATTGGACTTTCATTTAAACATATATAAAATTTTAGGATTAATTTTTTATATATTGACAGTATATACACTTTTATCATTGAATGTATGATACATAATTTGAATTTGAATTTGAATTTGAATTTGAATTTGAATTTGAATTTGAAATTCAAATTTTATAAATGTGTCGTGTATTCAATCATGATAATGTATAGTGTATATAAAATTTATTTAAAATTTCATCACTTGTTTAGTTTTTATTTGATAACTAAATATAGTTTTAATAAACTTGTTTACTTTTTTATTATATAATTAATCCTTTTAATTTTTAAATCGACAATATTTGAGTAGTTAAAAAATTACTTTGTTTTTAAACAAAGGAAAAAATAATGCTATATATTTTTTTAAAACCAATGATATAATTTTGTTTTATATTTGACTATATTATTTATTTATGTAAAAGTATGATAAAATGAAATTAAGTCTTCTATTAATATCTATATATTCATTATATATCTTTCTAAGTACAATAATTAGTATCTAAAAGCACTTTATCATATATTATATATTATAATTATTATTTTATATTTATAAATATTAAATTAATAACTCACAAGTTCAATAGTGACTCACAAGTTGAACTAGTGATCCATTGATTCAATCCTTTTGTCAGGTTTGTTGTTGGATTAGATTTAATAACTATGAGTCTTGGGTTCTACCCCGTCCATTTACTACTAAAAAATAATAATAAGTTGCCATTCTCTAAAACAGTTAAAAGAAGAATCATTGATTCAAGGGTTAATAACATTTTATCTCCTTAAAGAATATTCCATTTTTTAGTTTATCTCCTGACCTTTAATTTTGCTCACTTAATCCCCTTTAGAACAAAATTGCCCTTACATTATTTTGACTTTTCATTTATCTTGCTTTCCTTTCTTTTATTTCTTTTTCTCTTTCTTCTTTATTTAATTCTTCCTCTTTCCCACAAAAATCTTCACCTTAATGATTGAAATTAAAAAAGAGGAATTGCAGAGATCTATCTTCTCCTTAAATAATTAAAAAATATTCAAACCACTTTCCTAAAATACAATTTTTTTAGTCTTTCAATTATTTTAATTTTGGATTTTCCTCTTTCCTTTCTAGTTTCTCATTTTATTATTAAGAAAATATCATAAGATGAAATTGTTTTCCTTTTTTTTATTTCTTTTTCTCGTTCTTCTCTCTTTCATTCTTCCCAATAGAAATTCCATTTCAACGAAAATATTTGTTTTGAGTTTGTAATTGCATATTTCTGAGTGAAGGTTTAAAAGGCATCAAAAACTAATTTTTGATTTTTTGTATGATACCACGTGTCACAAATTTCAATTGATGATTATTAATCTGGTCACAATTTCATCTTAAGATATTTTCTTGGGAATAAAATGAGAAATTAGAAAGGAAAGAGGAAAATTCAAAATTAAAAGAATTGAAAGGCTAAAAAAATTGTATTTTAGGAAAATGATTTGAACATTTTTTTAACCATTTAAGGAGAAGATAGATCTTTACAATTCCTCTTTTTTAATTTCAATTATTAAGGTGAAGATTTTTATGAGAAAAAGGAAGAATTAAATAAAGAAGAAAGATAAAAAGAAATAAAAGAAAGGAAAACAAGGTAAATGAAAAGTCAAAATAATATAAGGGCAATTTTGTCCTAAAGGGGATTAAGTGAGCAAAATTAAAAGTTAGGGAGTAAACTGAGAAATGGGGTATTCTTTAAAGAGATAAAATGTGATCAACCCTTGATTCAATCCTTTTGTCAGGTTTCTTGTTGGATTAGATTTAATAACTGAGTCTTGGGTTCTACCCTTCCATTTACTACTAAAAAATAATAATAAGTTGCCATTCTCTAAAACAGTTAAAAGAAGAATTAAAGAATCAATTCGATTATTTCTCAAAAGTACCTCTTCTACTTGGTGGGAAGTACTCAAATGGAGAAAGAAAATGGTGGACGAGTCCATCGATTTAGCTTTTAGCTAATCTGATAATGTTTACAGGATGTATTCCAATGCAGAATGACTTGACCCCTTTGCAGAGGAGGAAGTTGTTACCCAGGTGGATGATTACCAAACTTGTTGCAGAAAGTTGAGTCTTCTTTTGGTGTGGCTGTGTAAATACATACTCGTAAGTTGCAGCAACAGTGATGGGTGATTTATGAAGGTTTTGTAGCCCAATATGCTGTTTCAAGCTTGTTACAGAAGTCGTATCTGGAAATCCTAATACCAGATTGCTTCTAGGCATATTTAAAGCAAGATTTTATGTTGAAGTGTTTTGAATAGATTTTACCTTGGTTTATGGTGGACATTTTTAAACTTACAAAAAATTTTTAAAGGGTTAAAGTAGGAAAGTTGGAGGTGGTGCATTTTGTCCCATGAGCAAACCAAAGAGGCACTTTACCTGCACAAGGACTATACTGTTGAGATTTTAGCCCAAACAATTTGGCATTTGACTTAAAAGGTTTTCCGTTTTGTAACAATAATTTTTTTGATAAAAAAATAGTTTCATTATAATATCTACACAGCAAGTACATCAAAGATGACATAGGTACATAGATTTGAAATCAATTGATACGATAAATACAAATCAATAAATTTGATCATAATATCGAAACTTCCCAGGAGTATATTTCATCAAATGAATATCATTGCAACCGATAAATTTGTGTGTATTTTCTAATAGTCAGATCTAATAAAAATTGCTTCAAATCCATAGAAAATTTTAGATTTGGCTTCTGAGATTTACTAGATCTCTAATATCACCCACGGAAAAAAATTAAGAAAAAAACTCTCATAATGATATTTTAGGAAAGAATAAAACTCTCACTGGCAAAATTTAAAGGAGAAGAATCTCTCATTAGGCAATTCTAGAGGAGAACAATTCAAATGAAGGAAACAAAGCTAGATAAATGCCCCCCTTTCATAGAAAAAGTATTTGGTCTCTTTCCCATGCAAGAGTCAAATAAGGTTTTTGCTGGTGGAGTTTTAGAGAGAGGAAAGAATGAATGAATTCTAAAGAGAGAAGAAAGAAAGAAAGAATTCTAAAGAGAGAAGGAAGAATCGATTGATGATTTCTTGTAGTTATAACTTGTGGATAATTAGTCCTTTTAGTATATGACATTTAAGATTCTCAAATTAATTTGCTCATATTATCATTCTAGCTTCATAATATTGGTAGAAAAACATGTGTCGGATGATTTTTAAGCTCCCTTTAGCTATTATAATTAGCCAATATTGGGCAATAACAACCTATTCTACACGCATTACCATATATCATTTCGTTTTTTTGGATTATATGTAATCCAGAATTATTGGATTACTACAACATAGTTTACAATTTGTTAAAACTATATGTACGATTTGTTAAAACTATAACTAACACACGTTCCTTGGCATAATCAGTAGTACAAAGTAAAGAATGCACTCATAACTGTGACACATTAATTTTGGACCTCATCTTTTTATTTAGAAAGATATACCTCAAAAAAAAAATTCTTTTTTGGTTTAAAGTTCACGTATTTCTATTCTGACATTTCCATGACTTGTTATCCTCAAACTCCCCTTGTTGTATTGTTCGCCTATTGGTTTAAGGGAAACAAAGCATTATAGAATTGTAGTTAAAGAGATAAAGTTTCAATTATATTAATTAGATCAAGAAAGCAATAAATCATAATTTCACCTCTCAGTTTCCAGTTTATCTATGATTCTCAGCTTTTGAGCATTGTATCAGGGAACTAAGATGTTGAACTTAGCCATCATCAAGACTGCTTGATACATATTCCTCAGTGATTTTGTCTTTTTCTGGTGCACTTTATTGTCTTCGTTTGGTGCACTTTAGGACCATTTAGCATGATACAAATATCTCCTAGTCTCCATATCCAATGATATCTTCAGAACACCACAAGAACTCGTGAACTTAAAACTTTCTCATTCTTCAGTTCCAAAAAAGAGAATTATGCATTCTGCTAATGTATCTCTGTACACTTTCAGCCCTTCATTAATAACCAGAAATGCAATCCAAAGAAAATCAAGCATCCATGTCTGGACTCCAAGGAACTGGAAGTCCTATTACAGCTCTAATATTGCTTGCAAAGCTTCCAAGTCCACTTCATATTCCTCAGTTACAGACTTGGACCTCTATGAGCTTCTGGGAATTGAGAGCTCTTGTGATCAAGCACAGATAAAACTTGCATATAGGGCACTGCAGAAGAGATGCCACCCTGATATTGCTGGTCCATCAGGGCATGATATGGCTATTATACTCAATGAAGCATATGCTGTTCTTTCTGATCCAAGCTCACGAATGGCTTATGATAAGGTTAGTTTTGACTGTTACTTTCCTTTTTCTCTCTGCATATTCTTGGATGGATAGAATGTTATCTTTAGCTAAATGGGTAATTTCCTTTTATTAGTTCAATTATGCTCAAGCTAACTTCTCTTGCATATGATGTATTCAGTGCAATTTTGTCCAATCTGTTTGATCTCTGCTTTGGCGATGGAGCATTTACTAGGGATAGGGTGCAATAACTGACAAAAATTGCAGGATAAGAGACGAAAAACCTTAGAAAGGAAGCACAATTTTTCGCGATAAGGGATATCATGAATTTATATGCTTGCTTTAGTATTTGTCTCTTCACCTGAGAGTGTATATAATGCTATACCAGTGGGCAGCCCTGTTCCTATGATAAAGAGTTTTTATCTACTGGTACTACTCTTATAAAGTGAATTTTTGTCCACGATAATAGCTAGCAAGCAGAGAACTAGTGAATTTAAGATCTCTAGGAAGCTGTTGAAACAGAAAAGTTTAGGTAAAGGCTGAGTGAATGATGAAGGTGCTCTTAAGATCGATCCAAAAGAACATAACGATTTCTTGGAAGGTTCCTTGAGCACCCAAATCATTAGAAAAGTGACTTCTCTTGTGTATTTAACTGCACCTCTAACAGTTTTTACTCAAGACAAACTTAAAATTAGCTGCCTTTTTGTCTTCAAATTCCCTACTTTGCACCAATATGTAAGATGAATTTCTGTTCAACTGCTATCGTGTCCATATTAAAAAATGTTCTGTCAGTATTGCTGGCTTGCTTATGATAACGAGTCAAAAATTCAAATCATTTGTTAGAATTCTGAAATGAACCCCTCTTGATATTCTGTCAACTTTTTTTCTCTTCTTCTTGAAATGAACCTGATACTGGAACATTCTGCAGGAACAAGAAAAATTTGCAGATTTACGAGGTTATACTGGCAAACCACTATATTCCGTCTGGTTAGGCCCAGAAAATGAGAAGAGGGCAGTATTTGTGGATGAAGTCAAGTGCGTAGGTTGCTTAAAGTGTGCCTTATTTGCTGAAAAAACATTTGCTGTTGAATCAGTTTATGGAAGAGCAAGGGTTGTTGCCCAGTGGGCAGATCCTGAAGACAAAATTCAAGCAGCCATACAAACATGTCCAGTTGATTGCATCTCGTAAGAATGCCGCCCCTTTAATGTCTCTACTTACTGATTACATGACAATTCATTGTCGTACTTAAAACAGTACGTAATATGCTTCAAAATTTTCAACTCCAGCTAACTAGCTGCCCTCTGGGCTCTGATTTTGGCTCCTCTTGGTCTGTTGGAAAATATAAACAACCATAAACGTATTAAATTAATGAGTTAAACCCTCTGTATGCAAAAGTCTTGAAATTTCGAACACACCGATGACCTTAGGTCCTTGGAGTGCTCTACAGTGTACGATGTCGACCGTCCATATTCCTTCCTTTATCAGGCCATTGATGAAATTTTGGAAAAAAATAGGAATTTTGTGTAAGTTCCTGTTTTATCAAAATAGAAGAGCATGTGCGGTGTTGCTAATCCATAGCTTTTTGGTCGTAATTCCATTGTAGGTAGGTCAGACTTCCGGTTCAGCTATTCTTATCTGTCTCTAGACTTTTCATCAGTTGAGATGAGTGTAATTTGCAGATTCTGTTGCCCTCAAACTGCAAATTAATCGAAGTGCTGACGACTGCCTGCAGTTTAATGCACAAATTGTAGGCTTTCCTCCAACACAGCTCAAATAATCACGCACTTGCAGAGAGTATAGTTTTGAGTTAGAAACTTCCAAAGTTTGGTTTCAGCTTTTTGAGTAGTTTTCACCTGATTGAAAATGATTTAATCTTTTTGTGACCAAGCCAAACTCTAGTTATTAACACTTTATCAGAGAGCCAAGAGTAAGCATTTTAATACAGATACAGAATTCAAATACCTTTACTCTATACTTCTTAGGGGGTAAAACATAGACATAGTATGTCGTGTATCATTTTGTTTACAATCTGCATTTCTTGGTTGTCAGCAGGATGACAGCATTATATGGAAAAAACCAAAATGAAAGCACACTGTATAATATGATAAGAGCTTATAATACGTTATTTTTAGTAACTGTTCAGTTGTCATATTTATCGTCTTTCCTTTGCTCTTTTTGTATTTTATTTCAAATTCTGGCTGGAGAACAGGACAGTGGAGAGGTCCAATTTGGCAGCCTTGGAATTCCTGATGTCTAAGAAACCACGTGGGAAAGTTAGAATTGGTTTTGGCAATACAGTTGGTGCTTGTGCATCTAATATCTTCGATGATCTGGAAAAGTTCCAAGCTAGATATGACATGACTTCTTCAAAAACCACCAAGGTGTGTCCAAAACTAAAAACATGCCAAGTTTTTCGTTTTCGACTATGAAAGTTATTATTTCATTATCTAATTATTGAGTATGTTTACTTTGTCCATGTATTCTTTATAAACAGGCATGATTTTACCTTTTTTTTTAATGGAGAACCGAAATTTTAACATGCATATATGATTTTGTCACTTTCTTTTGAAAAATAAAACAAACTGAGCTGGCTTATCGTTCCATTATTTTGTCACTTACACGATGCTTCCAAACATGGCTAAGAAGAAAGTACAATGCAGGAATCAGATATTCAGAGGGATGCAAGGGCTTCAGCTATTCAAGCAATCAGAACGTTATCCAATTGGTTATACTGGCAAGCACCCGCTTGTGGACAAGCTACACTACAACGCTATCATTTTACTCCATTTGGAAAGAAGTCCACCGAACCCAACATTGAAAAGCTTAGGGATGTTGCAGCGGCTAGAAAGCAAGCAAGAGAGACACAACAACACTTTTTAGGAGTCTCATCAAATTATACAAATGACGCTGAGTATTGGGCTCCATCAAAGCTTGTGCTTCCAGAGTCAAACAGGAACAATTCTGACTGCAGAGTTCCATCATCAGAATCCCCTTCAATCAAGGAAAAAGAACAGTTTGAACAGGATTTTTCAGATCAAAAGAACATTAGTGAAAGCCATCCTCTCTTGTCGTCTGTTCCATTTGTGTTAGCCACTGCAGCAGCTGCCATAGTTCGGTCACAGCTAGGCGAAGGGATATCTGGTGGATTGAAAGAGCATATAGCTGGTTCACTTGTGCGGGATATCGTGAATAGCAACTGGTTACAGGTTATCCTAGCTGGTGTTACTTGGTACCTAATTGGCATGTATATAGTAGAATTAGTAGAAGTTCTTCAGAACAAGTTGAAAAATTATACAAAATAGGAAAGAAGTGTTAGTGTTATAGCCTAAATCTGATCAAAATCAGGGTCTCGCATACATTTTTGTATATACACAATGTATACATGACATTATTTTTTATTTAGTTCTTGTTTTATATATCTAAATGCGTGGAAGAAATCATAATGAGGTGTGATAATGAGTTTCTTCTACCTTTTTATTCTTGAATATTCCAGTCATAGTATTAATAGGATACAACATTGTTAATGTGGATAGACTATCGCATAGGATGCTTTTCCTTTTGAAGGAAATAGTTGATCCTATCAACGATGGTGTAGAGACGTTTAAACTAGTATGTGGATGCTTGTTGAGGAGGAGTATATTGGATGATTCGCCAAGAAATTCCATGTTGATTAGCAAATTTAATACCCATGATTTAATCTCATGGCTAAGATACTTATCCGATTTAAGTTCAAACTCCCTTTGCATTAAATCCATAAATGTAACTACTTGGCATAACAGCCATGGCTCCCACTGTCTGCAGTCCAAGCAAAGAAATCGCTCTAAGTGTCTCCAGCCACTTAATCGCTCCCATTGTCTGCTTAATCTACTTCCTCATCAAACCCATAAATATTGTGTAGGCAATTAATGCAGACTGTGTGCAAGATTCTCAAATCCTGAATTCAAGGTGGATGGCTTGGTTGTTGGGTTCTTGAGATGGGGAGTGCACAACAGGATTTTCCATTTATTACCATGCAGGAATTTAGGTGTTTTCATCCTACTCTAATCATTACGAGACTGTTTAATTTATTACCACTTTTTCAGATAACCAGCAAATTAATATGAGGCTTGCTTGAAAAAATTGAACTTTAAGTTAATCTGATGTTTATTATGCAGCATTCTGTGGGTTTTCTTGGATGTCTGTGAACCAAAGAAAGAGAAAAAGTGTACTGTCTCTGTAGCTTCAGGATCAATAGGAAGTTCAGTTGGACAAAATAAGAAGCTGTTTGGATGCAGGTAGCCAGAAAAAGATCAAGCTTTCTCTTCTTGATGGACCCTGTTTCAATTCAAGTATTATAAATGAATGCATTCTATTAAGAAGCAGCTAACCTTGATTTCCTTAAAAGGGCATTTTTGATTTGATTGGTTCCACAGAGCTGGTTTGGTCATATAAGAACTTTAGTGGTTAGATCATGTTAAACAATAAATGCAACAATTAATTTCTTCCCCTTTCTTTTTCTAGAAGTATGCAGTGAACTTGCAAAGCAGCACAGAAACTCCTGTAGCTGACATGCAGCTGCATTTTGGGATCATTATGAATTTCTAGGGCCTCTTGTAAATAGGTATTGTCTGCTCTCGAGCACTTTGTATGAACTAACACTTTTCTGTCAAGCACTTTGCTATGAAGTACTATTTTCTGTTTAGCTATTAAATCGGTTGCTTGAGTTAATTGATTTCTATGATTAAATACCATCATGACATAGGGTTTAGCTCTTTTAATTTTTGTTTCTTTTGAGCAAATGTGGAATCTTTTTATTGATATAGAAACCAGTTTAGACAAGAAGACAGGGACCTCGATAATACAAGGTAAACGCACAATCAGACTATATGCACTACCATGATACTAAACAGCATCAAATATTCTATTACTCAAACTCCATTCTAGTGCTATCCCCAAGTTTTTTTGATTCTGCATGGCACTCCTCGATGAGCTAGTTATCTACCGAATGTCCTTCACCACAGAGCTAATCAAAGTCACGGAATTGTATCTCTTCTAAGCACAATTTCCTTCCTTGCTCTCCACATGTGATATACAGTTATAAGAGAGAGCTAACTTCAACATAGCATCAGTAAAGCTTGTTGGAGCTTTATACCTTGTTAGCCACCTTAACTATTGCTACCAACCATATACACCTGCCATCATTGAAACTGGGCATTGAAAGAATAAGTGCTCCTGTGTTTCCTCGTCTATTTGGCAGAAAATGCACCTTTCATCAACTAGCAACCCCCACTTCCTTAATCTATCCTTAGTAGATAACCTTGGCAAAGAAGCCACATCACAAAAACAAATCAGGGAACATATTTTTTTAAACCAAACCAGTTGCTGCCATTCAACTGCTTTACTGATGCTATGTTGAAGTTAGCTCTCTCTTATAACTGCATATCACATGTGGAGAGCAAGGAAGGAAATTGTGCTACTAGGACATAGAGAAAATAAGTCAAACAACCTAATACCCATGGCTAAAATTTTACAATCAGATTTGAAGAATTGAGTAAACAAGGAGTTAGTGTCCCTTAATTGATGGTATGTGTGCATACTAGGAGCTTGTACTTACCATCCATTGAATGTAACTCCATGAAAGTCTGTAACCTCTTCAAGTGATGTCGCCACAACACATAACAAAAGAAGCTTTCTTCACCTTGTACCACCTGCAAAAATCAATTAACACTAAACAAGATGAAGTTAACATCACAGGAAAAAGATAATCCATCCCTACACAAAAGTCAAGTTGAAGGAGGTTAATGTCAAAAACTTGTTCCTTACTCCCAACTCTCACTAACAAAGTTGGTTTTCTCTCTTTCTCTTACCTCTTTTGTTCACTTTCTTTCTCACTCTCTTGTTTAAGCCTTACTTGATCCTTTTGAACCTAGTTAAAAGTGAGCGGCACAAGTGTCACCTTTCTACCCCCATGTACAAAGGAGTGCTTATTCGTGTAACCATTATAGTTAACACGCCTATCATACTGCCAAGACCTCCCAAGTAGTAGATGGCTAGCTTGTATTGGTACTACATCGCATAAGTTCTTATCTTCTTAGCGACCAATGCAAAATGACACGAGTACTTGGCAATAAACTCATACATCTCTCTCCTCGTTCAACCATTGCAAGTGATATGGCTTTGGATGTGGAGTTGTTGGAAGGCCCAACTTTTGAACCATGAGTTGCCACATTGGTGCAACTTCTCGGATTAACTATCACACCACACACCTTATCCTTCATGTGGCAACAAGTATAGAAGATGTTGCTATATTGATCCTCATTTTCCCTTATTTGAGTGGTTAATGCCTTCAATGTCACCAACCCTACTACTTCATTAGGAGGTAATATCTCCTCTCCAGAACCATCATTTTTCACAAGTGGAGGCATCCTTTCATACTCTTTCTCGTCATCAGTAACCACTTCTCCGCTGGGCAGTATGATCATAGTCGATTGGTTAGAGCATTGGGACGCAATATGCCTAAACCCTTGACACCTAAAGCATTTGGCATCCAATTGCGTGACCTTGAAATATCTCGAGTAGCCTTGGAATCGACTTTGGGAGCTAACTCTTGAAATGGAGCCCTCGGCCTTGATGGATTGGAAGAAGCCGTCTCTTTTTCCTCCTTGTTAAGCTGCTAATTCTTCTAATTTTCTGCTAATTCTTCTAATTTTCTGTAAAACCCACGGTTTTGGCTCAATTTTTTTTTATTCTTGCCCAATTAATTAATTTACCATGAGTAAAAGTAAAAATGATTGTAAGATAGGTTAAAGGGTTAATTGGGGGATAGGAATGAGATAAGATAGGGTAAAAGTTCAAAATAATTAAAATTCTTATCTAAACCACCTACTAGTGGGTGGTTATTAGGGTTTAGCACACTTATCAAAACAACAAAGAAAAAAAAAAAACATCATTCCTACCTTTCATTGTCTGCCTCCTCTTAGAACAAGAGCTGTCAGAGAGTAGAGAGGAAAAAAAGGCGTCGCTGTCAATTAATCAAGTAACCAGGCACCTAGACCTGTAAGTTCCAAACTCACGTGAAAACTCCTCTTTTAAGTTCTATTAGTCGCATTAATTATTCTGAAGATTTTACGGATATCTATTATGTTATATAAATATAGATATATATATGCTTGTATGAGAAATTTAGGAAGATTTGTATTTGGATTGATAAGAATAGGGTGTTGAATCTTAGCTATGGGGTAGAATAAAATTTAAATCTTCATTTTGTTGAAAGTTAAAAAAAAAGAGAAGAGAGAATATGCATTGTTGCTGAAGCTTTGACTTCAGCAGCAGCAAACAAAAAGGGGTTATTATGTTGGCGACCTTGCCCAAGGAGAAAGGTTAAAACAACGAGTTGCCAGCAACTTGTTGGCGACATGGATCAAGAAGGAAAGGTTGGCCGAAAGGCCAACCGAAGGAAAAAAAAAAGAGAGAGAAGCAAAGGAGGGTCATCAGACGCTCCTCTTTCACTAGCCAAAAGGTCGGCCAAAGAGAAGAAGAAAAAAGAGGATTATGAATAATAATAATAATAATAATAATAATAAAAATCATAATAATAATAATAGAATTTGGAAAAAGAAAATGGCAAGTATACTTGGGTCAAAATATAGTATGGGTTTAGGGAATGTCCAATAGTTAAATTTTAGGTATAAACAACCCACCTTTTTATGGACTAACATAAGAACTATATATCAAGACCCAACCTAAAATAAGTGTGGATTTGGTCATTCAGGCTTTATTTAATTAGGCCTAACATATTTAAGTAGAAATCTAAGATATTTTAATCTATCACTCTTTGATTAAGTTATACAATATAACATAGGTTTTAGATTTCTTTTAAATGATAAAACAATAACAATAATAGAAACAATATAAATATAGATGAAGTAAATTAAAGATATAAACGAAAATAAAATGAAAATTTAGATACAAGTGAAATAAACTAAGACAATAATTATAATAATAAACCAATATATATATATAGATATAAATAATAATAACACCTATACAAGCACAAAAATGGGAGTAAAGCAAAAGATAATAGTAACTAATTAACAAATATATATAAATGAAAATAAAATAAAATAGCGATGATAAGAATAATAACAATAACAATGAATAATAATAAAATAACAATAAATATATATATGCATAGATAAATACGTACAATAGTCAAGATAATAAATTTGATTATGAATAATTTCTAAATTAGGAAACTTTATAGAAATGGGAACTGTCCAAAAATGAAAATTTTCCAAAATAGAAGCCTTCTAAAAATAGAAAATTTCCAAAAATAGAAACTTCTTAATTTAGGAAAACTCCATTATGGTTCATGTAATGGTCTAGACAGGAATCTTAAACTGACTTAGAGTTGATATATTTATGCATCTATAAGAAATATCAACTGATTAGGAAACCTATGCATTTGACAGGTACGACATAAGTTTAAAATACCTAAAATAGTTCCACTCGAGTAGCCAGACAAAGGTAGGTGGTACTTACCTTTCTGAGAATTCAAAAATGCAAAGTGAAATTTTTTTGTCAATCATATTTTGAGGTGTTAACTTGAAATGTATTTGATTAAATGATTTACTTGAATATTTATGCAAGTTCTATTTTTACTATACAGAGATAGACCATGTGATTTATTTGAAACATTTTGATATGTTATTATATTTTGCGGTATTAACTCAAAATGTATTTGATTAAATGATTTGCTTGAATATTTATGCAAGTTCTTTTGACTATGCAAAGATGGACCATGTGACTTATTTGAAATATTTTATACGAAATGAGCGGTATCTTTCATGAAATCAAAAAATTAGGTATATGACGTGTGAAATGAATTTATATCAAATAAAGCTCAAAACAGTCATGGAATAGATGGTAGGGGCTATAGTCCTGCCTAATGGTCATGGTAGCTTGGTATAGAGTCCGGCTGATTGATAAGGTCATGGTAGCTCGATATAGAGTCCGGCCGATTGACCCATGTATGTAATGAGACCAATCGATAGTCATAAAACCTATTGGTCGCCCACCTAAAAGGGGATTAATCTCTAGGTTGAGTACTCAGAAGCCGGACATTGCATGTATTTGTTATAAGTTGATATGAAATGGTTATGAGCTGATATGTAATGATTATGAGCTGAGTTACTTATGACTTTATGACTCATGACTTTATGAGTTACTTATGAGTTGAAATGACTTATGACTTTATCACTTCCAGGTACGGTTATGAATAAGTTATTTATCAATTGCTGTGTTACTCTTTATTAGTGATTGTTTTACAAATGACGTTACTTTCAATGATTTTGGATGTGAATAATGTGCAAATAAATTGATTTATATATATACATATGTATGCATATGTAAAATTTTGGTTGCATGGTCCAACAAAGGGGTAGATACTACCTAGTGAGTGATTTTGTTGCTCAACCCAATTTTTACCATTTTACAGATTTTGAAAAGTATGAGTTGATTTACGTAGAAGACCTTGAGAATGATTTTTATTAGTTCTAAGTGATTAGAAATTAGTAGCCTAGCTGCTTCTAGCTGTTAGTTTATTTATTTTCTTTCCGCTGTTTCAACCAGAGAATAAATGTATGAACTTATTGGATATTCGTAGACTACCTTTCATTTGAGATTTGTACCGCACTTTCTTTAGTTATACTATTTAGTACTTTTTAATTTTAGTATAATTTGATGTTGCCTTTTATTCTTGAGCGGAACTTGAGGATACGGCGGATGTCACGTGACTGACGCATGCGGGCTCGGGGCGTGACAACTACCCCTCCACTTGAGGCGCCGTTCCACTTTGATAGTTTTGTCCACCAACTCTTGCAAGTCTAGATAGTTTTGAAGTTCCACAACTTTAGCTATTTCAGCCATTAAACCATTAAGAAAACGTGCCATTGTTGCTTCCTCATCTTCATGCACATCGTCTCTAAGCATTGCCATCTCCATCTCCCTGAAGTAATCTTAAACCGACCTACTACATTGGGTGAGCATTTGCAATTTATGGTACAGATCTCTATGGTAATAGTTAGGTATGAATCTCCTCCTCATAATTCCACGTAGCTCGTCCCATGTTTCCATAGCTCTTTCCCTATTTCTCCTCCTACTAGTTCGGAGTTATTCCTGTGACGACCCCACCTCTCCCTAGGGCGTACCCTGGTGTTAATTGGACCGCCTGCCTAACTCTCGCCAGGACTCACTCACACAATTTCAATGATTAAGTTATAACTTCAAGAGTAAAAGAAACAGCCATTCCCAAATTTAAAATGTACATCTATACACATGCTTATCTCAAATGTTCATACATACCCAAATGTAACAAAAGATTCAGGTTCTAGTTGAACTTCTAACTCTAATCGAGCACTAGTGCTAGTACAAACACAAAAGTCAAAAGAAACTAGGCAGAACTAGCTTGTCCCAACTTCATGCCTATGTTCGCAACCCCTGTAAGGAAAACAAAACTAATGTGGTGAGGCAAGGCTTAGTGAGGTTCCAAAACTTCATGCAAAACAAGTAACAAGTTGACCATTATATAAAACTTGAAATCCCAAAATGACAAGTATAAAAGTTCATAAAAGTGAGCAATAACACTTCAAGTAACAAATTGAATAGATATCCAACATTTCCAGGTATAAGAATACAGTCGCTCTTGCGAGCTAACTCGGCCATAGCTTGCCAGAAAGTAGTTGACACTCCATCAACTTTCAAAGTAGTGTAACTAGTCCAATAAAGCACCACCTAATTCCAATCTTCATCCACCATTCAAGCCCCTTACCGGACCCGAACTCCAATATTAACAGTGGTGGTAATACTCGAGTATACTGAATTCAGTGGACATATCCAGTGGATTACACAATAACAATAAACAGTACCTATGGTTCGCCGGTCCCCTTGATCAAGCCCTTACTGGCGTGATTCGACCAACTAACCAATAGATGTGAGGACTCGGATTTTTATTTTCTTACTTTTATATTATTTTAATGGCTTAATTAAATATTTATTCACCAGCTTTCTTCGAATAATTTATTTCAACCATTTTAAATCCATTTAGACTAAACAATGTCTCACTTACATTTTTAAAACGTCCCGTTAGCAAATTTAATTTTTCAAAGGCTAGTTTAGTAAGGAATAACAAGTACACGTTTTTCGAGATAATATTTGATCCGAGAGTGCAATGATCTTAGAAATTTGAGGACTCGTGTTTTATTCTTAAAATAGTTATTTTTATAATTATTTACCCTAGAGTTAGTTAATTATATCATCGTTACATGAATTTCTTTTAAATTCCGCTTTATCGCATGTGAATCGAAAGTTCGCGTAAATCGAGTCGGAATGACTAAGTGGAGATTTAAGAAACTTATACTAGACTACTAAGAGTGAATAATTATAGTGTTATAGGAATTACATTAGAGGTTTAGTGCACAAGTGAAAGAGATAGTTGACTTTTGCACCATTAACTTGGCTTCCTTAGTACACTTCATCTACCTACCAACAAAACACAAAATCCTCATCTTCTCTTCTCCATTCAGCTGACCAAACAACAAAGAAAAGAAAGGAAGAAAAGCTTCTTCATTCTTGCACCAACCTTGGTTCATTTTATCTTCAACTTTTCATCCAATCTCAAAACCACTTGGAGATTAACTTTGGCTTGGAGGAAAGCTTCATCTTGCGGTTTTTTGGGGAGCTTTGGAAGTGAAAATGTAACGCCCCCATTTATCCCAAGGGCGAACCCAAAGGTATTCACGGAACGCCTGCCTAGCTCTCGTCAGGACTCGGTATGATTCCCGTTCAATCTTAATACAATAATAACTATTAATACCAGACAACGTAAGAAAAGAAGTCACTTTTATACATAGATATTCAATCTTACATTACAAGTCTCAAAATACATCCACTTTCTCAAAATAGACAACTTCCATAAGATGTCTAGTTAATTACATTCAACCCCAATCAAAAGTGCATCAAGTCCCAAAATACAACCATTATAAGTCGACTAAACAATTACAACCATGGTACTAATCAAAAGAGTAATCTAGTCGGCTTTTCTCCAAAAATCTTCCCATCCGGTCCTGTTAAGGAAAACAAATCTACGGTGTGAGCGGATGTGACGACCCTACCTCCTCCTAGGGCCTACCCCAGAGTTTAGCGGACTACCTGCCCAACTCTCGCCAGGACTCACTCACTCACGTCAAGAAAAATAAGATATAACCTCAAGAATAAGTGAAATAACAGTTCCCAAACTTAGAACATATACTTACATACATTTCTATCTCAAATAATAATACAATCCTAGATAAGATAAAGGTTCTAAGTTCCCAATACATTCAACCTTATCCAAGCATTCGCGCGAGTATAATCGCAAAAATTCAAAAAAACTAGACCATGCTAGTCTGTACAGGTCTCACGCCCTCGCTCGCATCCCCTGTAAGGAAAACCAAACTAACGGAATGAGCTAAAAGCCCAGTGAGGTTCCATATACATAATCAAATAATTAAGTCCAAGCCATTAATCATTGAATAACAAATAATCCAGAAAACATTTACAATATAAAAGCAATGGTAACGCATTCATTAAAAGGATACATGCTCACGTGGAGCCATTCGTTCATTTATTCACCAACCATTTCTTTATTCCTCAAATCATTAAAACACATTTGTAAGTGAAAACCCCTTCATTGTTCTTGTCATTCATTTTTTCATTTCATTTCCCCTACTAGCCAATTCACTGGCCAGTCTCCACCAATTTTCGCGGTCATATTCGAGTATACCAAACATTGTCCCAGGATCATCAATCGCTCGACCGAATCCGCTTCTGGCTCGAGTCGGTTGGCAACGAAGGGCAAGGGCCCAGTTCAGCCAAAAGGGCTTACATTCATGCACAAGTAGCATTTAATCATTGACAATTTCACATTCATTTAGGTCGAGTGCGATAAAGTACACACTCGTCTAGCAAAATTCATTTTTAGCAATCACTGAAAACATTTAACATATAAACAAACATTCACAGCAATCCACAATGTCATTGGAAACATAACGTGCAAAGAACACTCACCCATTTAAGCAAAGTAACGTCCATATTTCCTTTTGGATAATACCCTCAATTATCGACAAACCCTAAGAAGAACCAAGAGAAAATATTACGGTTCAACCATCTAAAGTTTAGGTGAATCAAAGAAAATCCGAATAACTACTAGTACGATGTATAAAGATGATTTTTGGAGTGAAAAGAGTACATTTAGACCAAAGGACATGAGTAAAATATTTGTAAAACTCATGCTCGCTCTTAAAACTTTGAAATCTCCATTTGAGTCGAAGTAACGAGGAAAACGTATTTCTATTAGTCGTTATTTTCATTTTTGCAAGGGTACAAGTTTCGGCCGAACTCTAGCTTATATACCTCTACAAAAAAGGACTCGAATAACCTAGACAATTCAAGTTAGATTCGTTCTGTGACGACCCCACCTCCCCCTAAGGCGTACCAAAGGGTTCGGCGGATCGCCTGCCCAGCTCTCGCCAGGACTCACTCACTATGGAACTCGAATCATGTATATACATCCATAGACAATAGATGCTCAAGTAAAAGATAAGAAACTTCTACACACCAGAAGTCTTCAAAGTTTTTACCATTCAAGTACAACCATCGAATATACAAGGGTTCTCATTCCTCATACAACCAGCCCGTGCCAAGCACTAGGGCGAGAACCATTACAAGGCCAAAGAACTAGATCAACTAGACTATACCGAACGCTCGTCCTTGCTCGCCTTCCCCTGCTAAGGAAAACAATTGACGTGGTATGAGCTAAAAAGCCCAGTGAGGTTCTATATATATAAACAAGTAATTAAACAAGGAACAGTAGTCATGTAATAACAATTAATCCAGAAAACATGTCCAATGTAAAGCAATGATAATGCATTCATTAAAAGGATACGGGCTCCCAAGGAGCTCTTTGTTCGTTCGTTCGTTCCCCTGACATTTCCCCTTATTCCTCCAATAATTTGAAAATTTCCTTTTTGAGAAGTAAAACCCTCGTGCCTGCGTTCGTTCATTCATCCCTTTCCGGACGTTGGCCGGACTCCACCCATCCGGACGTTGGCCGGACTCCACCTACCCGGACATGGCCGGTCTACAAGGTAATACTCGAGTATACCAAATTCACCCAGGTTCCTAATCGCTCGACCGAGTCCGCTTCTGGCTCGAGACGACCGGTAACAAGGGCAAGGGCCCAGTTCAGCCAAAAGGCTTACATTCATGCGCAACTAGTATTTCAACATTTAATCACCGAAAATTTCATATTTATTTAGGTCGAGTGCGATAAAGTACACACTCACCTAGCAAAAGTTCATTTTAAAAATCATAGAAAACAAGTAACATGTAATCAAATAGTCACAAATAACCACATAGATCCAACAATCCACATAGTCATAGGAACAAAACGTATATAGAACACTCACCTATTTACGCACAACAACGTGCAAAATATCCTTCCGGATATTATCTTTAGTCACCGAGAAAACCTAAGATTAAATGAAAAGAATATTACCACTCATTTGTCACAACCAATTAGGTGCAATCAAAGAGACTCGTCGCATGATGAGTAGAACGTATAAAAAGACTTTAAAGTGGAACGTGGACATTTGGACTCGTGGATAAAAATAACTAGGGTTTCATAGACCACACATAAAACCAACTCAAAAGGGTTATAAAATTTTTTAATGGAAACACTTGAACTAAAGACAAATCAAAATCCAACTAGATAGACTAGGAAATACCATTTTTGGAATCGTTTATGTGGTTGAAACTTATCTTATATTCAAGTAGATATTATAGACTAATTGTTTTAATGAAATTCATCAAAAAGAGAGGACAAAATACTCAAGAAAATCCTAAACTACTCCTCTTTATTTGGTAAGAGTAAGTAAACATTTGGAGTTTCCAATTGAAGAAGGATCATGTTTTTAAGATGGAAAAACGGTCATAGTATTTTACAAGTTCAAATAAACCTTAGCTTTCGGGCGAAAATTTGGGCAGCATGCCCTTTGTGTTTACCTAATTTTCCAGCCATTTTGGCTTCATTATTTTTCCTCAACCACAACCCAACATCACACATAAGCAATTCAAGTCAAGAGCCATTCCATAGGCTCACAATATCATAAGAATAAGAAATACAGAAATAACAAGTGCAGAAATTCAATTTAGCAAAAGACAGATTTGATGTATGAAAGCGGAAATAACTTATCCGAGGCTACGCTTATCGGATTAAGACGTAACTTATGCCGTTTCGAAGCTAAGACATAGGGCTACAATGTTCATGAAGGTCACTTAGTCCAGTTTCTAATGTAACTTGGTCAAATTCTCAAATTACTAAACCAGAAATCAATTCGTCGGCTGTTTAAATGCATTACACTGTAATGGACATATCTCAGAGTACAAAAGTCCGAATCAGGTTTTCTTAGAGGCATTTGAAAGATAATTCAGAATACTACAACTTTCATGTTTTGGCAAAAAGCTAAATCAGAATGAATACTAGTCAAAAAACGTGATAAACTGGACTTAACTGATGAAATGGACTGCTGGGAAATTTTTAAAATAGTGAGGGTATTTTGGACTTTTCACATCCTACGTTGCTCCGATTGAGCTGAAATTTTATAGGAACCTATAAAACACCATTCTCTACAACTTTCCTTCTTTGACCTAAGGCCAATTCGGCCTCTAAGATAAGGCTACAAAACCGGACAGAAGTGAAACATGAAATTCCAGAAATCTGGAATTCTTATAATCAATTGCTAACTTCTTTGTTTTTGGCTTGCTTCACCATCTTAACTTCCCATATTAAACTTTAAACATCAAAGCCCCAAATTTTAAGCACTAGAAAAATCATAGGAAAGCTGAAAAATATTCCAATAAAATGGAAAATCATGACCCAAGCCTCTATTTCACCACATACCTCAATAATTCAACCATATGTGACATATTTAGCAACTAATCGTGAATTTAATCGGAGAGTCAAGGTTCCAGCATGTATACCTTTCCAAGGAGACTAGAAACAAGTGTTCAAGGCCTTTGTTCCTCAAGAAAATTACACCGGTAGGTAGCCTTTGTGCTAGATAACAACTTAATCGGAGTAGATTTGCGCGAATAGAAGAAACTTTTCAAGATTTGGAGAAGAAATGAAGGAGAATGAGATGAACTCTCTTTGTCTCTCTCTCTCTCTCTTATTTCAGCCAAGATGCAGAATTAATGAAGGAAATTAAGCTAAGCTTGTGTTATAAGAAGGTTGGAAAGCTAAGGATTAATTCTAGCCACAAGTTTGGCTAACACTTGGACTAATCTTGACCACAAATTTTTCTCTCTCTTGTTGCATTTCTAACCTCTAATTTTCGGCCAATAGGAGGGCTAAGAGGGGGAAGATATTTTGCTCCATTAATGATAAACTTGTATGGCAAGAAAGTGGTGATCAAGTGGTGGTTCAATCGGTAGTGCGCGGGACCCGCCGGTTCGCGCCGTTTTTCTTAAAACTCACGTACTAGGGTTTTTACTTTCCATTTACTAACCTTATCTCATGGCTACTACTCACATATTATTTCTCATTTAAAAGTCACTTTTAATCATCAAATTGATCCTCGGCTGTCGCGCCCCACTTTTTGGAAAAATAAAATGATTGCTTTTGAGATTTTATTGGTTTGGAAAAAGTGAATTTTTTGATAAAAATAAAAATGGGTCTAAATGGGACTTTTGAAAATGCGACGATTTGACCCAAGAAAAATAGTTCAAAAAGGGTTTTTATATGAAAAATGGAGTCGCCACTTGGTATAGAGTTAGGGTGTACCAAGTCACCCAAAAAAAATGAATTTTTTAAAGAAAAAAGTAAGAAAACCCTTTTTAAACGACTCCTAGTCCACGTAAAACAAAGAAAAAGGTTCGGGAGTCACATTTGACGAAGGGAAGGCAAGGATAAAAATCCAAGGCACCCCTTCGACCTAGCCAAGGCTAGTTGCGTGATTTAACCCTTATTTTCCTAATTTTTCTACCCAAAGTATGTATTTGCATTTTGGACAAAGACTAATGAATGAGAAATGCAATCCTAAATTCTACGATGTCTCTCGTGAGGTTTTTGGTCCCAAACCACATGAATTGTGGCGGCCAATAAAGGGAAACCTCATAGAGGTCGATTGATGCAAATGGTGACTCAAGTGCAAGTGTGCAAGTGTATGAAAATCAAAGTGTTTGTGTGTGCAAATGAATGAAGATAGAATAGTACATATATAAGTGAAACTTGAATTTCATTTGTGAAGTAAAGTAAATAAATGATAAAAATGTAGTGAAAAATATGGATTGAGAAATGTAAGAAAAATGTGATTAAAAGAGTATGGAAGTGATAAAAATGAAAGTATGACCCTAGGGGAATGCAACAAGTCGGGTACGGGGGTTGACTTCTAACTTTTTGAGATTTTAATTTTTCCTTTGATTAGAAGGAAAAACTAGCGTGCTAAGGCTATTTTGAAGCCACACTCGCTCGTTTCCCTTACCCAAGGGGGTTTTCACGCAAATGAACTCTAACTAGCATGAGATGCAAGTCCTAAAGTGAAGGGGAAGGGGTTTGAGGAACATACCAAATGATAAACTAAGGAAAAATGCGTGATATGTGGTGATCATGCACTTCGTGAAAAAGGAAAAAAAAAAACTATTGGGTCTAGCATTGGACTAGCCCCTCCTATGAATTCCGACTAGCGTTGGACTAGTGGAAACGATAAAAGAAACCACAACCAGCGTTAGACTAGTGTGGTGACGTACATTCATCCATTCCATTCATCTATACTTAAAAAAAAACGAGTAGACATGCAAATCACTTAAATCATGTAGCACTTATCATGCTCGACTAAATGCAAGATCCTAATAAAGCATTTAACATATAACACATAGGCATGCAACCATTACATTTACTAACTAAAACAAAAGGGGAAAGGGAAAATGGACCAAATTAGTGGAAACGATAAAAGAAACCACAACCAGCGTTAGACTAGTGTGGTGACGTACATTCATCCATTCCATTCATCTATACTTAAAAAAAAACGAGTAGACATGCAAATCACTTAAATCATGTAGCACTTATCATGCTCGACTAAATGCAAGATCCTAATAAAGCATTTAACATATAACACATAGGCATGCAACCATTACATTTACTAACTAAAACAAAAGGGGAAAGGGAAAATGGACCAAATTACTTGCTACGCCCTATCTATTACAAGCCAAGAGGTGTACACATACCCCATTGATAGAAATCGAAAGTAAATGAAATAAATGAAATGAAATAAGGAGTGGCTAGAAAAGCAAGTAGACATGCAAATTTCAATTAGCACATTAGTCCACATAGGAGAGAAACAAAAGATAAAAGAAAGTTATACCTCCCCTGTTCGTGAAGCTAATAAGTGGAAAAGGTTCTAATTTGAGCTAAAAACCATTAAACAAAGGATTAATGTACCAATTTAATAGTAAATCAATCAACACAAATTATTCAAAAACAAAAGTTAAGGAACCACTAATAGATACGAAATTGAACCATTGAAGCCTTTCAAATAATCAAACAAATCCATATTCGTCAAATAGGGATCCAAATGAAAATGAAAAAGACATTTGAAGGATCAAATTGATGGATATTTCAATTTCTAGAGCCATAGTGCAACAAAAAGGAACTTGAGGGGTCAAAATGCAAATCTTAAAAAATTATTTCATGCAAACTCATGCAAATGAACGTGAGATTGTTTGCAACAAGAAAACATTTCTGCAATCAAACTATCAACCGCAACTTGCATTCTCACAAGCAAATATCAACCTTAATGCCAAAACTTGATCAAAACCATTCAACCAAAAAAAAACATCCAAACATACAATGCAATTTCAACATTCAACAAGACAAGCCAGAGAAGGAAAATTGCGCAAAGTGCTAGAAGGTAGCTCGGCAAAAAACTGTTTCGTTCATTTTTCAAAACTGTCTGGTAATGGTTCAAGTATTCAAAACCCAAAAGTGCAAACTCAACACCACTCACCCACTTCCCCTTTAACATCGGATTAGGCTAGTAAAAGATAAAATAGAAAGATCAAAACTAGCTTGTGTGGGAAGAAAAAGAAAGCAGCAAATTATGAGGATGAAAACGCAGCAAAACAAAAAAAAATGCAGCAAGAGTTTCTGAAAAACAAACAAGCAGGTTGCTACATTTTCCTTCTCAAACTCAGATTTCTTAATCACAGCCTTAAGCTAAGCAAGAGACTTCATGACTTCCAACCACAACAAGCAAGAAACAATAAAGGAACTGATGCAAAAGAAAATTCTGGACAAAGCATTCATGCACAAAAAGCTAGGTAGCCTGATTGAATTCTTTCCCAGCAGATACTCAAACCCAATTCAAACATTTCAGATTCAATCATGCAAACTCATCTTCCCCTGCCCCTTTTCACACAAGACATAATAACCAACTAGAAGAAAACGAAGTATGGACAAGAAACGCAGGAAAAGCAAATGCGACAACACCTATTCTGCTGCAATTTTTCTGCTGCCATTTTGCAGCTTCAGGAAAAATCTTTCCACAACCATTCTCATGCAATCTCTTCTTGCACTTAGGCATATTCATGCAAACAACCAATAAAAGGCTTGATTGAACTGTCATCTAAATAAGATACCAGCCTGGAACCGAAATGAAAGAATAAACAAAAGACTAAAACCGTAAGACATGAAGATTCGGCTAGCTATGTACATTTTCCAGCAATGTAGTAGTTTATTTATAGAGCTTTTGTCCCTAATTTTCTTCAATTTTTACTTCAACTCAACATGCAAAAGGTGATTAGCAATCTACAAACTAGTCTTAACATCCAACACAAGAATCTTAGCTAAAATTCGAAGGAAAACTAGTCAAGTGCTCAACTCCTTTCTCTCGGCCATGCTGAAAAATATTTTCCTTCCATAATTACTTCAGTTCATGGTCCAATTCACCAGCTTTTCAAGTGTTAAAAATCAATAAGATAAACATGAAAACTAGAACAAGATGTTATAAGACATTTTACTTAGGATTATAGCCAATGATCATGGAATTTTCCAAATTAACAAGAGTGTTTCAACCTACTCTCTCTCGGCCAACAAAACAGATTTTCCAGCAAGTTATTTCGAAATTTTCAACAAGGTTTCCATCCAGAAAATTCAACATGCAATACTAGATATAGGTCATATAGGGCATACAACGGGATTTTCCAGCTTCAATCACCAAAACATCCATTAATACTCAAAAGAACCACCATCGGCTAAGCTGAAACTTTTCCAGCGGCCATGTAGTCCTCCAAACAAGAATTCCAGCAACAAAACTCAAGCTTGTCACCATAAAACTTACATGCATCACCAAATAAAGAGCAATCTATCAGGTTTGATCCAAAACCAAGTTCGAACAAACATCAAAAACACTAACCAACCAGAAATTCATTCAGTTCCTCTCGGTTGACTTGCATGCAACCAGATTTTGTTTTCCTTAAATTTTCTTGCTTTCTCACAGCTAATTAACTTCATGCAAAGCTTGATCATCCAGTTTTTAGTTAATTAACTACACAATTAAACTCAGATTATCACAAATTGGTCAATTAAGGCTGTAAATTTCCAGCTTACTCATTCAGCACTCCAATTCTTTCGAAACCAGTTTTCTTGTGACTTAATCTATCATCCAACCACATAACCACCACATGCAAGCTTATAATCAACATCATCTATCCCTAAACAACTAGTTTAGGTCCAGAAATTACCTCAGCTTGGAGTTCACACACACGGCTAGCAACAGAAATATTTTTCTTCCTCTCGACAGTCCAGAAATTGCAGCCCGCTAGCTCTCCCTCTCCCTTGCTCAAGCTTGCGACTAGGATGGAGGAAATTTGGCTCTCAATTTCTTCACTAGCTCACGGATGGAAGGAAGAATGAACAGCAAGTCTCTCTCTTCCCTCCCTAGTTTACGGACAGAAAGGAAAAGAATAAAAGGCTCGGCTCTTTCTCTCCCTCACACACTCTCGGCTCACGGCAGAAAAGAAAAAAAATGGAAGTGCAATGTTGTGGTGGATTGGAAATGATCTCTCGTGGAGTGTGTAGGCAGTGGAATGTCTATATTGAATTGTTTGGAGTGGAGCTCAGTCGGCACTTGGAATGGAAGGTGCTGGAATGTGAAGTGGAAGTGGAACCGGCAGAAGTGAAGTTGTGATTTCTTTGATTTTTTGATTTTTTTTTTTTTTTTGAAACAAACAAAATTGATAATAATAAAAAGAAATAACCAAAACAAAATAATTAACATTTGATGAAAAATAAACTAGAACAATAAAGTGCAATTTCCATTTCTTTTCCATTTCCTATTTTCATCGTTTTTCTCTTTTTTTTTTTTTTTTTTTTTTTTTTTCAAAATAACTTAACAAAAATAAACAAAATGCCAAAAGATTGAATTTAGAAGACATAAAACATATTTTGTGGGCAATTTTCTTTTTTTTTTCTTTTCTCTCCTCTTTTCTTTTCACTTTCTCATTTTCATTCATTTTCCAAGAGATTCTATGCTAACAGCTTAAAAATAAAAATAAAACTAGAAACTAAAACTAAAAATCGAATAAAACTAAAATGAAAAAATTAAAAATAAACAGCAAATGAAATTACACCAAAATTTGGTGTCTACAGTTTGCCCCTCTTTGTCTGAGTTTTGAAAAAACTTGAGACAAAGAAGTAGACACCAAATACTTACCTATGTTATTCGGCTGCAATGGACGCTTCTGAAATGAGGATCGACCTCTTTAACATTTTTTTTTTTTTTTTAAATGGAATTGACCCAAACAGGAAATTAAAACGGGACTGACCCGAGCAGAAATTTAAAATTGGGACTGACTAGAGAAGGAAATTCAAATCATGGGACTGGCCCGAACAAGCTTTAATCGCGGGACTGACCCGAATGAGCTTTTGAATCGTGGGACTGACCCGAATGAGCTTTTGATCGAGGGACTGACCCGAAAATGCTTTTGATCGAGGGACTGACCCGAATGAGCTTTTGATCGAGGGACTGACCCGAAAATGCTTTTGATCTAGGGACTGACCCGAAAATGCTTTTGATCTAGGGACTGACCCGAAAATGCTTTTGATCGAGGGACTGACCCGAATGAGCTTTTGATCGAGGGACTGACCCGAAAATGCTTTTGATCTAGGGACTGACCCGAAAATGCTTTTGATCGTGGGACTGACCCGGAAATGCTTTTGATCTAGGGACTGACCCGAAAATGCTTTTGATCGTGGGACTGACCCGGAAATGCTTTTGATCATGGGACTGACCCGAAAATGCTTCTGATCGTGGGACTGACCCGGAAATGCTTTTGATCATGGGACTGACCCGAAAATGCTTCTGATCGTGGGACTGACCCGAATAAGCTTTTGATCGTGGGACTGACCCGAAAATGCTTTGACAATCGGTCAGTGGGATTAAACCCGAGCCTGCCGTGATAAAATTTGTGTTGATTTTTTGATTGATGATTTTTTTTTCCTTTGCTCTTCTTTTCGACTTTTTGAAAATCTTTCCAAAAAATTAATTTGCCCCAGTATGATGAATTTTTGCAATGTGAGTCCAGAGTTGATTCTGTATCGCCATGCTGTTGCATTTTTTGATGAAATTTGCTTGCGACATTTTCAATCTGCCTTTGTTCACCAGAGGACTCTTTCCGACACCGATTCCAGTGCGAGGTGTGCTTACTTTCGTCTGTGTATGCAATTTCCTGCAAAAGAGAGAAAAAACAAAGAAATTGCCACCATCATTTGATCCGTTTTCCTTTGAGAATCGTGTAAACATGAGTCTTTCAAGGCCTTTATCAACTTTTGCTGCGGCAGTCGATTGAGTTGGATTTTTCACCCTAAGGCTTTTCCGATTTACAAACTGATCAGGTATGTGCTTTGCCATATTGCGAAGTCTGCGTAACTGACTTTGTTGAACCTTAACCCTTTTCAAGAGATGACTGAACCCAAGTATGCTTCGAATAAACCACGGGGATTGTTATTCACCAAAATTCGATGATTAAAAAGTAATTTCACCTATCATGCAGAAATGAATATGTGAAAGAATGCAAACACAAACCATTTGTGCTTAAAGCCTACAAAAATGCCATGAATACAAGCAATTGAGAAAAAATGAGCTTCCTAAGAATGAATTTGCTAAAGAAATATTTTTACAAAACGACACAGTTTTGGCCAACGGATGTCATATTCGAGTCCCTGAATATCTTTGTTCCGCAATTCGACACTGGCAGAAGTATTATGAAGAGAAATTCCAAATGAACCAAGTCATCAACTGTTCTTCCTCGTGTTTGCTCATTGAAGAAACCTACCTAGCGCCCCTTCGGGTTTTCATCAAGGTTGCCCCCACCCCCTTTTTTTTGTTTTGTTTTGTTTTGTCTTTTCTCTTTTTTTCTTTTTTCTTTTTTTTGTTTTTTTTTTCTTTTTTTTTTCTTTTTGAGGTGCCCTTTCGGGTTTTTACGTAAGAAAGCAATGGAAGAGCTCAACCATAATCGCCTCAGAAGTATGAGTTAAAGATTTCTGACATCAGTAAAATGCACTTCCCTTGTAAGATTAAGCGAAGGCATTATGGACATCACTTGTCAGTTGATTAGCAAACTTTCCAATAGAAATATAGCAAGTGACGAAAGTCAGGACTTTGGGCTTTTGTAATGGAATCAGGTGGGGTATGTCAAGAAAAGTTAAGGCTTGAAAACAATTTGCTCTTATGAGAGGTGAAATAACCTGAGATTGCATCATTTGAAATCATCTTCAATTTCGAACGAAACTGAGGGAAATTTGCCCCAGTTTGATTGAATTTTCTCTCTTTGCTTTTTCCATTGCATCTTCCTCACTTTTTGCATTTTTCTTCAAAGCTAAATTTGCCCCAGTGTGGGGTTTATTGTCTTCCATCTTTCTTTCAAAGATAAATTTGCCCCAGTGTGGGGTTTTACCTTTTCTTTCTGATCGTCTCTGTTCACAATGAATTTGCCCCAGTGTGGGGCTTGCAATCCTCAGGGGCTGCCAAACGAAAAAATTATTGTTCTGATAGCTCAAAAGGGATAACTAGGGATGAAATGTTTTGATTGAAAAGGAAGATGGCCTGACTTTTGCCTCGTCTCTTGCTCGATTTCCTAAAAGAAATTTGCGTAATCAAATAAAGAATTTCTTACACATGTCCGAGTTGATAGGTTGAGGGACTGTTTGTCCGTCCATCTCTTCAAGGATAAGTGCTCCACTCGGTAGCACCTTTTTGAATGACAAATGGCCTTACCAGTTTAGGCCAAATTCGTCTTTGACTTCATCTTGCATTGGCAAATCTCACTTTAACTCTTTGTCCTTCATCTCTAAAGGACCGGTGGCGAACCTTTTTGTTATGAACACAGGCCATACGACATTCAACTGCTTTTCATCCATCAAAATCAATCGTCGGTGACGCTGCTTTAACCAATCAGCTTAGAACTTGGCAGAGGAGGGATTTCTTGATGAAAGGCTTTCTTAACGAAAGGATTTTCAATGAAGAGCTTTCTTAATGAAGGGATTTTTCAATGAAGGATTTTTAATGAAGGGATTTTTGGCCTTCTCAAAGAAGGGATTTTTCAACGAAGGGATTTCTGACCTTCTCAAAGAAGGGATTTTTCAATGAAGGGATTTCTTAATGAAGGGATTTTTAGATGAATGGTATTATCGGAAATCCAGAACAGTGATATTCAAAGGGTCAAATAATTTCATCTTTGGCCATTTAAAAGAATTAAAATTCAGGACAATAATCAAATAAACAAATTGTGCATTTAATGGGAAAACTAATCAAAGTGGAAACAAGACAAAACTTAATTGCGAAAGATGTTTTCATGAAGCTATTCACATATGCAAGAAATGGTTTTTGTGAACTTTAGTAAATAACAACCCCTAGATTTACCGAAATTCCCTTCGAGAGGGAAGATACTCGGCCATCCAAATTGTGCAAAGCTCCTTCAGGATTTTCAAATTTCGTCGTTGGAGGTGGATGCCTCGAAGGCGTCCTGGTGTTCAGGAAAAGGATTTGTACTTATGATCGGCCCTTGTTCACCTCTTTTCCTTAGCACTATTTCTCCTGCCTCGATCATGTCTTGGACTTTGTGCTTAAGTGCCCTGCAATCGGCGGTTGAGTGGCCAGGTACTCCCGAATGATAGGCACAAATAGCATGTGGATTGTACCCAACAGGCATGCCATGAAGGTAAATTGGAGGGGAAATCACGCCTATTTTGTTGGCAGCCTTCAATTGCTCATACAATTGGTCTAAAGGCCTGCCTAGGTTGGTGAAAGTTCGGGTACGACTTTGATGGTAGGTTTCAGTGGGTCGGGGATAGTTGTAGATGGGTCTATTTGGTGGGGGAAATCTTTGGTGGTAAGGAGGTCGAGGACGAGTTTGTTGAAAGTTTGGTTGAGGTATTTGGGAAGGGGTTGTAGGCGGGTTGGCATAATTTGGGCGAGGTCGAGGATGAGTGGTATTGGTGTGGTAAACAGGATGAGGATTTGAGTAGTAGGGGTAAGGGTTTGAGTAGGTAGGGTATTGTCGAGGTCTGGGTCTTGGGACAGGGTTTTGATCCCAGACAAAAGCAGTTTCCCCCTCTTGCTTTTTGAATTGCTGCTTCTTTCCATTACTACCTTGGCTTTGCAAAGCTTCCACTTGAGTTTTCAGGGTAGACACATTAACAATCTTTCCAACCTTTACGAAATCATCATATTCTTCAAGCTTGTTGACAATAGTGGCAAACGAGCATCCAGTCATGCGGAAAATTTCTTCAAAGTACGGCGGATCCTGTGCCTTAATGAAGGTGCGTATGATTTCGTCCTCAGTCATTGGTGGCTCAACTTTTGCAGCTATTTTTCTCCACCTCTTGGCATAAGTCTTGTGGTCCTCAGAGGGTTTTCTTTTTGTTCCTTCTAACGTGGTTCGCGTCGGAGCCAGCTCGCAGTTGTACTCGTATTGCCTTATAAACACATTGGACAGGTCTAGCCAAGTCTTTATCTCCTCAGACTTCAAAGTTGAATACCAATCAAGTGCGTCGCCCTCCAGACTTTCTGGGAATAGCCTTAAAGGTAAATTTTCATCATCCACCGGCCTACCCAATTTATTGGCGAACAATTGGAGATGTGTCTTGGGACTGCCCGTGCCATCGTATTTGTTGAACTTCGGAGTTTTGAATCCCTCAGGCAATTGCACATTTGGGAAGAGACAAAGCTTATCGTAATCTAGGACTCCTTGCTTGTTCAACCCCTGACTCTTCCTCATAAATTCATCAAAACGGTCAAGGCGTTTGAGCAGCTTTATATCAACAGGGACAGAAGATTCCCCCATTTCTGCCTTGGTTTGAAAAGTATGATCAGGCAAGAAAGGCTCGGCAGCAGTATGATAAAAGGTGTATGGCTCAGGTGGTATATTTGAAGTGATTTGGGGTTGTGGACCTCGCGTGTGAGTAAGAAAAAATGAAGGATGAGGAGGGTAAGTGTATGGCAAATTTGTGGTGGGATAGGTGAGAGTTTCTTCGGGTGCAATAGGGAATGATGGAGTAACAGTGGCGTGGGCCGAAGGTAGGACAAATGTCTCTTGCTCAGGCTGTCTGGCGGGTACAGGTTCGGGTTGAACTCCGCTGCTAATTAGCTCATCACTCAACTTCCTTTGGGCGGCCATCTCAGACGCCATCTCTCCAAACTTGGTAAGCATCTCAGTCAACTGAATCCCCAAACTTGCAGTCTCGGGTTGAGCGGTAGTAGCAGAGCTATCTGACTGTTCCGGTTGTGAACTCATGTTTACACGACTCCTCTGGGCTTGACTACGAGATCGTGGTATGATGGGGTTTCGACGAGAAGCTATATTTAAATATTACCTGAGAATTTTGAAAGGAATTGCCTTTAGATTTAACCCTCGCTTAGTTATTCCAATAAAAACAAAGAAAAAGAAAAGAAAAAACAAGAGTTAGTAGATATTCAGAAAATTCGGATGCATGTCCTATGGGGGAACCCTTTTGTGCCAAGGGTAGGCCTAGCATGAAAATGCAGTCCTCCAGAGCAGGCACTATACAATACCTGATGGATCCGATCGACTAATCGTGTGAAGAATGATTTGAAAAATTTGGCCACTTGGAGTGAGAAGAGACATTTGCCCTAAAACACGAGGACGAAGTCGGAACGGATTGCTTGCTTTGATCTACACATAAAAATGATTTGTGAAAGGGATTGCCATGTCTCGATTAATTTATTCAATGAACCCTAAAGGGGAAAAAGCGAGTCAAATGGATAAAATTGGTGATTCATTCAAAATCGACCGATTTACCTAAAAATAGGTAAGCTGATCAAATGTATCGGATAACATTGACGATTTATTCAAAATTGATCGAATAGATAGACTTGGTCAACTGAATTGAATGAAATTGATGATCTCTTCAAAATCAACTTGATTTCGCCCTAAAAATGGATAAATTGGCCAAATGAATGAAATGGAGTTAATGAAATCGGCCAAATCACCCTAAAAGGGTAAATTGGTCAAATGAATTGATGATTTATTCAAAAATCGACCGGATGACCCTAAAAAGGGTAAATTGGTCAAATGAATTGATTTATTCAAATTGACCGGATAACCCTAAAAAGGGTAGATTGGTCACATGACCCTAAAAAGGGTAAATTGGTCAAATAAATTGACAATTTATTGAAGGAATCGGCAAAATGGATTGGTTGAATTGTCCGGTCATT
The DNA here is from genome assembly GCF_036785885.1 of Coffea arabica. Classification (NCBI taxonomy): domain Eukaryota; kingdom Viridiplantae; phylum Streptophyta; class Magnoliopsida; order Gentianales; family Rubiaceae; genus Coffea; species Coffea arabica. Next base: position 25,738,569 of record NC_092330.1, read on the forward strand.
GGTTATTTCAAAATTATTGAAATGCATTAGTCTATGACCTTCTAAAAATCAAATTTTGGCCTCAATTTATTTATCGTCTCAATAGGAGGAATCATTTGTGAATTTCTTCAAATTAATGTCCTTCACGCAAGGAATTTTTACCAATTTTTGATAAAATGGCCAAAAAGTGATTATTAGATGCTCATATTCCAAAGATTACCCTATGAAAATGATCGGATCCTACCTTACCTTGTGCACTACCCCTTTGGATGGTACAAAATGTAAACGTGCAAGTCTCTTTGGATTAAGTATCCGAGACACAAGGTGGCTTATTCCTAACACGGGATCCCCCAAATGGCATTCCTTTTCTAGGGTTTAATGCATGATGCCAGTTATTAAAGCGATGTAAATATGCAATTCGAAATGAAACGTGACCTAAGGAACCCTTTATTTGCCAGGGTAAGCCTAAAATGACATGGCATTATTAATTCATGAACAAAATATACCAAAATTTCTTAAACGTGCAATAGCCTATCTACAAGGGTAGGTTCTAAAAGAAGGTCATGCCAGACCTCTTATTTGCTAGGGTTTGTGAATGCAATGGGGACACAAAACCAAGAAAAAGTTAGTTCAGCCGAATAAATACACATAACACATTGTAGCAACGAAATCAATACGAAGAAATAAAACAATAAAAGGGAGAAAGGGGTTGGACCCCTCCCCTCGTGAACAGTGTCCCTAATAGGGTAAGGCAGACTCTACCCTAGGTGAACTATATGGATGCATGAGGTTGGGGTTCACTAATGCATCTAACTCGATAAGCTCAGGTCCCCAAGCCTTCAGACTTAGGGCCAAGGGTCATCAATTCCATGGCCCTTTGTCGGTGGCTCGAGCGATTCCCCAAACACCGCTACGCACACGTCGTGTCACGGCCGCATGTTTGAGTGAATCTATAAAAAACCTCAACCTTCGACTAAAAACAAAGGATATTAACCCAAAGTTTAAAGCGGAAGAGTGAGTGACCCATTGGATCGTGCTACGCACACGTCGTGTCACGATCACACGTCCAAGTGGGTCTCCTAATCCTAATAGGGTGGAGTGGCGTGACAAGCCACTAAAAAGAAAAATAAAGGGGGATGAATAGTAAAGCGTATGCGCGTATGATAGTGCACGTTTTGGAGGGGAGGGATCGAGAACCAATGTGTGGCCCTAAGGGTGACACACACCCCCCAAGTGCAATGACAAGCGCGGTATAAACAATTAAACATTCATTCAAACATCCAATCATACATACGTGAGTGAGGGAGCTTGATACGTGAGCGAATCAAAAAGTCCTAAAAAATGAAAAATGCAACCCTAATATCCAAAATGCAATTCATAAAAGGGGTAGAAAAAGGAAAAAGAATGGTTAAATAAAAAATGCTCGGACCCACTTAGGAAGTCCCCAGTGGAGTCGCCAACTGTCGCGCCCCACTTTTTGGAAAAATAAAATGATTGCTTTTGAGATTTTATTGGTTTGGAAAAAGTGAATTTTTTGATAAAAATAAAAATGGGTCTAAATGGGACTTTTGAAAATGCGACGATTTGACCCAAGAAAAATAGTTCAAAAAGGGTTTTTATATGAAAAATGGAGTCGCCACTTGGTATAGAGTTAGGGTGTACCAAGTCACCCAAAAAAAATGAATTTTTTAAAGAAAAAAGTAAGAAAACCCTTTTTAAACGACTCCTAGTCCACGTAAAACAAAGAAAAAGGTTCGGGAGTCACATTTGACGAAGGGAAGGCAAGGATAAAAATCCAAGGCACCCCTTCGACCTAGCCAAGGCTAGTTGCGTGATTTAACCCTTATTTTCCTAATTTTTCTACCCAAAGTATGTATTTGCATTTTGGACAAAGACTAATGAATGAGAAATGCAATCCTAAATTCTACGATGTCTCTCGTGAGGTTTTTGGTCCCAAACCACATGAATTGTGGCGGCCAATAAAGGGAAACCTCATAGAGGTCGATTGATGCAAATGGTGACTCAAGTGCAAGTGTGCAAGTGTATGAAAATCAAAGTGTTTGTGTGTGCAAATGAATGAAGATAGAATAGTACATATATAAGTGAAACTTGAATTTCATTTGTGAAGTAAAGTAAATAAATGATAAAAATGTAGTGAAAAATATGGATTGAGAAATGTAAGAAAAATGTGATTAAAAGAGTATGGAAGTGATAAAAACGAAAGTATGACCCTAGGGGAATGCAACAAGTCGGGTACGGGGGTTGACTTCTAACTTTTTGAGATTTTAATTTTCCCTTTGATTAGAAGGAAAAACTAGCGTGCTAAGGCTATTTTGAAGCCACACTCGCTCGTTTCCCTTACCCAAGGGGGTTTTCACGCAAATGAACTCTAACTAGCATGAGATGCAAGTCCTAAAGTGAAGGGGAAGGGGTTTGAGGAACATACCAAATGATAAACTAAGGAAAAATGCGTGATATGTGGTGATCATGCACTTCGTGAAAAAGGAAAAAAAAAAACTATTGGGTCTAGCATTGGACTAGCCCCTCCTATGAATTCCGACTAGCGTTGGACTAGTGGAAACGATAAAAGAAACCACAACCAGCGTTAGACTAGTGTGGTGACGTACATTCATCCATTCCATTCATCTATACTTAAAAAAAAACGAGTAGACATGCAAATCACTTAAATCATGTAGCACTTATCATGCTCGACTAAATGCAAGATCCTAATAAAGCATTTAACATATAACACATAGGCATGCAACCATTACATTTACTAACTAAAACAAAAGGGGAAAGGGAAAATGGACCAAATTACTTGCTACGCCCTATCTATTACAAGCCAAGAGGTGTACACATACCCCATTGATAGAAATCGAAAGTAAATGAAATAAATGAAATGAAATAAGGAGTGGCTAGAAAAGCAAGTAGACATGCAAATTTCAATTAGCACATTAGTCCACATAGGAGAGAAACAAAAGATAAAAGAAAGTTATACCTCCCCTGTTCGTGAAGCTAATAAGTGGAAAAGGTTCTAATTTGAGCTAAAAACCATTAAACAAAGGATTAATGTACCAATTTAATAGTAAATCAATCAACACAAATTATTCAAAAACAAAAGTTAAGGAACCACTAATAGATACGAAATTGAACCATTGAAGCCTTTCAAATAATCAAACAAATCCATATTCGTCAAATAGGGATCCAAATGAAAATGAAAAAGACATTTGAAGGATCAAATTGATGGATATTTCAATTTCTAGAGCCATAGTGCAACAAAAAGGAACTTGAGGGGTCAAAATGCAAATCTTAAAAAATTATTTCATGCAAACTCATGCAAATGAACGTGAGATTGTTTGCAACAAGAAAACATTTCTGCAATCAAACTATCAACCGCAACTTGCATTCTCACAAGCAAATATCAACCTTAATGCCAAAACTTGATCAAAACCATTCAACCAAAAAAAAACATCCAAACATACAATGCAATTTCAACATTCAACAAGACAAGCCAGAGAAGGAAAATTGCGCAAAGTGCTAGAAGGTAGCTCGGCAAAAAACTGTTTCGTTCATTTTTCAAAACTGTCTGGTAATGGTTCAAGTATTCAAAACCCAAAAGTGCAAACTCAACACCACTCACCCACTTCCCCTTTAACATCGGATTAGGCTAGTAAAAGATAAAATAGAAAGATCAAAACTAGCTTGTGTGGGTTGTTGTGGGAAGAAAAAGAAAGCAGCAAATTATGAGGATGAAAACGCAGCAAAACAAAAAAAAATGCAGCAAGAGTTTCTGAAAAACAAACAAGCAGGTTGCTACATTTTCCTTCTCAAACTCAGATTTCTTAATCACAGCCTTAAGCTAAGCAAGAGACTTCATGACTTCCAACCACAACAAGCAAGAAACAATAAAGGAACTGATGCATAAGAAAATTCTGGACAAAGCATTCATGCACAAAAAGCTAGGTAGCCTGATTGAATTCTTTCCCAGCAGATACTCAAACCCAATTCAAACATTTCAGATTCAATCATGCAAACTCATCTTCCCCTGCCCCTTTTCACACAAGACATAATAACCAACTAGAAGAAAACGAAGTATGGACAAGAAACGCAGGAAAAGCAAATGCGACAACACCTATTCTGCTGCAATTTTTCTGCTGCCATTTTGCAGCTTCAGGAAAAATCTTTCCACAACCATTCTCATGCAATCTCTTCTTGCACTTAGGCATATTCATGCAAACAACCAATAAAAGGCTTGATTGAACTGTCATCTAAATAAGATACCAGCCTGGAACCGAAATGAAAGAATAAACAAAAGACTAAAACCGTAAGACATGAAGATTCGGCCAGCTATGTACATTTTCCAGCAATGTAGTAGTTTATTTATAGAGCTTTTGTCCCTAATTTTCTTCAATTTTTACTTCAACTCAACATGCAAAAGGTGATTAGCAATCTACAAACTAGTCTTAACATCCAACACAAGAATCTTAGCTAAAATTCGAAGGAAAACTAGTCAAGTGCTCAACTCCTTTCTCTCGGCCATGCTGAAAAATATTTTCCTTCCATAATTACTTCAGTTCATGGTCCAATTCACCAGCTTTTCAAGTGTTAAAAATCAATAAGATAAACATGAAAACTAGAACAAGATGTTATAAGACATTTTACTTAGGATTATAGCCAATGATCATGGAATTTTCCAAATTAACAAGAGTGTTTCAACCTACTCTCTCTCGGCCAACAAAACAGATTTTCCAGCAAGTTATTTCGAAATTTTCAACAAGGTTTCCATCCAGAAAATTCAACATGCAATACTAGATATAGGTCATATAGGGCATACAACGGGATTTTCCAGCTTCAATCACCAAAACATCCATTAATACTCAAAAGAACCACCATCGGCTAAGCTGAAACTTTTCCAGCGGCCATGTAGTCCTCCAAACAAGAATTCCAGCAACAAAACTCAAGCTTGTCACCATAAAACTTACATGCATCACCAAATAAAGAGCAATCTATCAGGTTTGATCCAAAACCAAGTTCGAACAAACATCAAAAACACTAACCAACCAGAAATTCATTCAGTTCCTCTCGGTTGACTTGCATGCAACCAGATTTTGTTTTCCTTAAATTTTCTTGCTTTCTCACAGCTAATTAACTTCATGCAAAGCTTGATCATCCAGTTTTTAGTTAATTAACTACACAATTAAACTCAGATTATCACAAATTGGTCAATTAAGGCTGTAAATTTCCAGCTTACTCATTCAGCACTCCAATTCTTTCGAAACCAGTTTTCTTGTGACTTAATCTATCATCCAACCACATAACCACCACATGCAAGCTTATAATCAACATCATCTATCCCTAAACAACTAGTTTAGGTCCAGAAATTACCTCAGCTTGGAGTTCACACACACGGCTAGCAACAGAAATATTTTTCTTCCTCTCGACAGTCCAGAAATTGCAGCCCGCTAGCTCTCCCTCTCCCTTGCTCAAGCTTGCGACTAGGATGGAGGAAATTTGGCTCTCAATTTCTTCACTAGCTCACGGATGGAAGGAAGAATGAACAGCAAGTCTCTCTCTTCCCTCCCTAGTTTACGGACAGAAAGGAAAAGAATAAAAGGCTCGGCTCTTTCTCTCCCTCACACACTCTCGGCTCACGGCAGAAAAGAAAAAAAATGGAAGTGCAATGTTGTGGTGGATTGGAAATGATCTCTCGTGGAGTGTGTAGGCAGTGGAATGTCTATATTGAATTGTTTGGAGTGGAGCTCAGTCGGCACTTGGAATGGAAGGTGCTGGAATGTGAAGTGGAAGTGGAACCGGCAGAAGTGAAGTTGTGATTTCTTTGATTTTTTGATTTTTTGATTTTTTTTTGAAACAAACAAAATTGATAATAATAAAAAGAAATAACCAAAACAAAATAATTAACATTTGATGAAAAATAAACTAGAACAATAAAGTGCAATTTCCATTTCTTTTCCATTTCCTATTTTCATCGTTTTTCTCTTTTTTTTTTTTTTTTTTTTTTTTTTTCAAAATAACTTAACAAAAATAAACAAAATGCCAAAAGATTGAATTTAGAAGACATAAAACATATTTTGTGGGCAATTTTCTTTTTTTTTTTTCTTTTCTCTCCTCTTTTCTTTTCACTTTCTCATTTTCATTCATTTTCCAAGAGATTCTATGCTAACAGCTTAAAAATAAAAATAAAACTAGAAACTAAAACTAAAAATCGAATAAAACTAAAATGAAAAAATTAAAAATAAACAGCAAATGAAATTACACCAAAATTTGGTGTCTACATCGGCCAGTACCGAAAATTCATCCGGCGGAAAAATCGAAAAACCCTAATTTTGCTCAAGTCATGAAACCGAAGCGGAAAACCCTATTTTCTAGGTTCATCTGCACTTATAGTTGAACAATTAGATAGTAGAGCTTTAATAAATAATAATTTTCAAATAAAAGGCATTTTTGAGGAAAAAATGTAGAAAATTTGCGGGTCCTCACACGTTCTCAAATCCTTACTCAAGTCGCTAGTATATCTACCTAGCTCTCGAGTGAAAATTTGGGTAGCACACCCTTTGTGTTTACCTATTTTTCAGCCATTTATGGCTTCATTTTTTTCTCAATTTAGCCCCACAATCACACACAAGCAATGTTACCATCATAGCCCTTCAATTAGGCTCCAAAATCATCCAATTACAACACAAGTCTAATAATACAACCGGAAATCAGTTTTGAAGACAAAAGGCTAAACAGCAGATTTGACATCTTATAGTATTTTGGTCACAACTGGAGCTACGTTTATCGGATTGGGGTAACTTTATATCGTTTTGAAGCTAATCCAAAGGGCTACAACTTCCATGAAGACAACTCAACCCAGTTCATAGTTAATCTAGGTTGAATTTTCAGATTATAGAACCAGAATTTCATTGTCAGTCTGGTTATCAGCACGGGATTTAAATGGCAACAACTCAAACTACAAAATTTCGATTGAGGAGTTTTCAGATGCGTTGGAAAGCTGAAACATATGGATAAAACTTTAGTGTTTTGGCCAAATGCTGATTTGATATGGATCAAAGTGAAAAATGAAGCAAAAAATGTGAAATCTCAAAACTGCCCGCGGAAAAGAACATTTGGCAGTCAAGGGTTTTTCGGTCATTTCACATGCTACAGTACTCTGATTGAGTTGCAATGCTACAGTCAAGGGTATTTTGGTCATTTTTTTCTCAATTCAGCCCCACAATCACACACAAGCAATGTTACCATCATAGCCCTTCAGTTAGGCTCCAAAATCATCCAATTACAGCACAAGTCTAATAATACAACCGAAAATCAGTTTTGAAGACAAAAGCCTAAACAGCAGATTTGACATCTTATAGCATTTTGGTCACAAGTGGAGCTATGTTTATTGGATTTGGGTACACTTTATGCCATTTTGAAGCTAAGCCAAAGGATTACAACTTTCATGAAGACAACTCAACCCAGTTCATAGTTACTCTAGGTCAAATTTGCAGATTACAGAACCAGAATTTCATTGTCAGTCTAGTTATCAGCACTGGATTTAAATGGCAATAACTGAAACTATAAAATTCCAATTGAGGCGTTTTCAGATGCGTTGGAAAGCTAAAACATAGGGCTAAAACTTTAGTGTTTTAGCCAAATACTGATTTGATACGGATCAAGGTGAAAAATGAAACCAAAAATGTGAAATCTCAAAATTGCCCGCGGAAAAGAACATTTGGTAGTCAGGGTATTTCAGTCATTTCACATGCTACAGTGCTCCTATTGAGCTAAAATTTGCAGGCAGCTATATAACAGTATTTCCTACAACTTTCATATTTTGACGTAAGCCTAATTCGGCCTCTATCATGGACGAATGAAGTTGGTTAGAAGCAGGGCAGTTCATCATCAAAGCTGGAAATTCCTCTACTAAAGCTGGAATTTTATAACTAAAGTTGGAAAGTTCAACCAAAGCTGGAAAACCAAATACCAAAGGTTAAAAGTTCACATCAAAGTTAAACCATCTCATATCAAAACTATCAAGTTCATCTCATGGCTGGAAAATGCATATCAAGACTGGAAATTGAACATTAAAGCTGGAAATTACATGCTACCCTAGCCAAAACCATAAAATCTTTCACAATCATGATTCTTTTAGCTTCAATCATCACTTATCTTGAATGAATTTCAAGAGACAAATAAAAGAGATGTTTTCTAGAAACTTACCTCAAACCCTAAGCAAACAAGAGTTTTATTCATCCAAAAACTCCACCAATCTCTTCTCTCCAAGCTTAACTTAAGTTTAATCGGTATGGATTTGGGTTAGTGTTTGATTTTTTTTGCAAATCAAGCAAGGAAATCAAGATGGAGTTTTCTCTCTTCCTCTTCTCTCTCTCTCGGCCAAGCTTGCAAGAAATGAAATGGTTGGGTTCAATGTGTACACGATGAAGACTAAGAAAGTCTTGGTCAAAAGGTCTTGGTCAAGGCCTTGGATAGATTTTTTTTTCCTCTTTGTTTTTTCCCCTAGCTCACGGTTCTCTCTCTCTCCTACTCTTAAGTTTGTTTTGTTTGGTTTTAAGACATGAAAGATGAACTGGTGTTAAGACATGATAAGAAAGTTTCTTAACCAAAAATTGTGGCTAGCTGGTGACACTTGGCACCACTAATTTTCCTCTTATTTTTTTTCTTTTCCTCTTGTTTTAAGTCAAATATTTCACCTGGTATAAGAGATATTTAGGGCTGATATTTGTGAAATAAAAGTAATGAGATTAAGGTAATAAAATAGTGTTCAAGTGGTGTACTTAATCGGCAACAAACGGTGCACGTCGGTTCAAGCCGTTTTTCCTTAACTCGCCCGTACTAGTGTTTTCACTTATGATTCACTCACTTATTATTATTACTTCTAATCACACACTTTTTTTTTTATCTAAAACTCACTCTTAATCACCAAATTTAGTACACACTCCATACCAATTACTCACACTACGAAAAGACGTAAAACCCTAGTTTACCTTAACGATGAAAGTAAATGGGAAAGCCTTGGTTCTATGATTAATTGTAACTATTGGGGAAGTGAATGAGTAGTAAAGCTATTGTAAAGTAATAAATTCCAAACTAAAGAGAATTTTTTAAAAAAATATAAGGGATTTTACAAGTCCTCACAGCGGATGCTCGTGAGGCCAAGAAAAAAATACATACACATGCGAACACGTAGTTCAAGTTACGAGTAACAATAACATATGTACAATAATTAAAGCCAAAAAGTTCAAGTAATTCACAATTTATAATATAACACACTTGTTAAGAATACGGAAGCTCTCAAGAGCTAATTTCCACTTGCTTCGCCAAGACTCGATCCGATACCCCCTGGTGATGACACTCCGTCATCTGGGTAGGTATTAAGTCCATAGAAACTTCACTTACTACTTCATTCATCCACCATTACAGCCTCTCGGGGTCGTAACCAAGCACGTACGAAAAGGGCGATACTATACGAGTATGCCAAACAAGATCTCAAAAGATCAAGTTTTTCTTTGTAATATTCTCATGGTTCATCAAACTTCTCGACCAAACCCATGCCGGCTTGAGTCGCAAGATTGGCCACTGAGATTTGGGCATCCCCCACGAGTACACGTATAATAGTCGACAAGATTCACTCCAATCGACATACAAGTCATGTTCATGTATAATACACGTACAAGTCAAATAAAGGAGAACGAGTGCGATAAAGTACACACTTGTCTCGACAAGTTTACGTATCATGTATAACACTTGTACAATTCAGATTTCAATCACGTAAGTATTTAACATGCACTTGACACTCACCGATACAAAATAAGTGAGCAAACAAAGCTTTAAGTGTCCGCATTGAGATTCCCTTCAAAATGTCCTTGAGCACCTGAACAATTAACAAGTATTTCTCACTCACAATCACGTATTAATCAAGAAAGAAGGCATACTCATTTCGACTAGTTAATACCTCAAACAAAGAACCTTAGCCACTCAAAATAAAGGTTCAAAAGTGAGGTTTTATTAATACAAGAAAAACTAATTTCCTCCATGAAATCGAGTTTAAAAACGGTCAATCATTATCAAAGGGTAGAGAAGAGTTTCCAAAAACTCATTTCTCATCAAGTTGAAAAATTTCAGTTTTACACATCAAACTTAGGAAAATCAGAACTTGCATTCAGTAGGTCCAAAATTGGAAAACTTTATACCGTTGGTTCAAAATACTAAAAGTTTCTAGAAGACACCTTTCCAAGATTCTAAACGGAAGACATTCAAATTTCAGCCCAAAGTTGCTGATATAAGCATACAAGACAGTTTCGATCATGTTTTTCGGCAAACTTTGGAAATTCGGCAAAATTCACAGGAAGTGAACTAGCTTCTGAAATTTGTAACACCATAATAATTCCAATCAAGGTTTCAAACACAACAAGTGGAACTAAATTCGGAGTTTTGAGTGTCAAAATATAGCAGCTCAAAGTTGGCCAAAATTGATGACTGTTATGTGAATTTTTCAGATTTGAAAACAAACTTTGGGACTTCAGTTGGGTATCGAAATGGTCTTAGAATGACACCAAACTTGATACAATTAAACTCCCATCTGAGAGCTATTTCTCTATCAAATTTTATGTAAAAACTCGTATGGGAAGGTAGTTAACAAAACTACCAAAGTTTAAGAAATTTTCAAGACAAATCTGTCTTCTTGTTTTCTTTTCCTTTTCAAACATTTTGCATCACGAAATCAGTCTGTAGACACCAAATTTTTGATTTTTTTAAATTTTATTGGTTTATTTGTTTCAATTCTAGGATTTTTTTTTATTATCCATTTTGCTCATTAGTCATTAATTTTTTATTCTAAAGTTTTAGTATTAAAATTTATCGAAAAAAAGCAAAAAAGAGAAAAGAAAAAGAGAAATATACAAAAAAGATAATAAGAGAAATGGTGGCTAAAGGAACAAAAAGGGTTGAGAAAGCTTCGGAAAAAGAAAAAGAAAAAGGGGGCCACGTTGCAGCAAGAATTTCATAAGCAAAATCGCAGCTACCTATTCCTTCCATTTTTCCGTGGCATTTTCTTTTTTCCAAGTACTCTCAGTACAAGGGCAGCTCACTCAAAGATCTCATCCATGAGAATCAAGGGCTCTAAAAATGCAACGGCAATCAGTTTTTCTTCTACCGTCCAAATGAGGGTTTAAGGGGGGTCATTTGATATAAAAGAAAAAACGCAAGAGGGTTTGGGGGGCTGGGAGTTGCGACGGCTAAAAAGGGGAGAGCTTTGAGAGTTTTGGGGACGGCAAAAGAAAGAAGCCAGAGAGAGGCGGCTAGGGTTTTAGAGGGAGCTAAGAGAGAGGTTGACGGCTGGAAAATCTGAAGGGGAAGGAATCTGGGGGGATGACGGCTAGGTTTTAGAAAAGCAACAAAAGGAGGGGGGAAAAGTGAAAGGCGACGGCTGAGAAAAGAAAAAGACAGAAGAGGAATGACAGAGAGGTTTGGATGTGAGCCGAGAGCAGGAAGGGGAGACGGAGAGAACCAGGAAATCTGGGGAGGTGAAGCTGCGAGGAAAAGAACCAAAAGAAAAAGAAAAGGGAGGAAGCCGAGAGAGATAGAGTTTCTGGGCAGAGAGAGAGGAAAAAACCGGAGGAAGAGAGAACTTTTGGCAGCAACAAGAGAGGATTACAGTGGCAGCGGAGAAACGACGCAACACCAGAGAGGGAGGAAAGCAAGAAACAGAGGGAGGTCTTGTCAACGGGAAGCTAAGGAGAAAGTCGGCGAGGGAAGCTACCGGAGCAGGGGTAGAGACCGAAGCTTTCACTTTCTCTCCATCGTTCACCTGCATCCAAATTCAAAAACTTCAGGTATCTTCCTAAAACTGGTTTCTTAGCCTCTTCGATTTTAGCCTCTCCAATTTCCTTCGTGACTGAGCTGGATTCTTGCATTTTGTTTTCTGTTTTTGTTATTTGTGTCGCTGTTGATGCTTCAATCGCTGTTGAGTTAGGGGTTGCTGTTGTCTCTACTTGCTTTAATCTTGCCTGTGGAATGTGTATCTCCAAATTTTGTTAGGCAGTGAGTTTGAACTCTGGGGTTTTATGGGTTTTGCTGATCTACTGGATTTGTTATATCGGATAAAAGTTGCAGAAAATAGCCAAAACTTGCGTCTTTTGTTTTCGGATTTTCTGGGAGGAGGAAGGCAGTGACTAAAATTATGATTTCGCTCTTTGACTCAAAGTCGGTTGGGTTGAAGATTTGGGTCATTTGGGTAAGATATCTACAAGTTTCAATGGGGCGTGTAAAGGTTTTATAAACATGCTGAAATTGTAGAAGGCAAGCTGAGCAAGCCTTGTTGCGTTTTTCCTATGTTTCTTTCCTTATGCATCTTTGCTGCATTTTGTGCACTTTCAAATATGTTGGGATGTATGCTAAGGTAATGGCATCAGTGGTTGGGGAATACTTACACTTGGTAGGTTGGATTTAAGATGGTCGTATGAACATGCTTCATGAGTAAGTTGCAGCAGGTTTGAAGTGAATTGGTCTGCATGTTGCTGAATTATTGTTTATTCCTTCGTGATTTATTTGTCTCTCCTTGTTCCAGAAGTGCATGCTCACCAAAATAGGTAGTTGGGTTGATGCCTTGGTATGATATTGTTCTCTTACCTCACTCACGAACCATGAGCAGCTTTCGGTTGCTGAAATTGAATAGCATAGGGAAATAAATTGCAGAGACTTGTTGCCTTAATAGTTTGCACCGAATCTGCATGATATCTCCCTAAGTTGTAGTTTGTTTGTATGTGGAAGTCATGTGTTTAGTTGTTTGGCTTGAATTTATGATTTTGGTTGGAAAAGCTTTGAATCAAAGTTTGTCTGGAATCCTCATTTTGGAATAAAAATGACGGCAGGTTTGAGTTGTTACAGAAGCATAAGCTTCGTAGTGTGCATGGCAGTTTGCATGAATATGTTTTCAAAGTTTGCATTCCAACCCCTCATGTTCCTCCTCATGTCACAAAGGCCCAATTATATTCTAGTCTTTTGCAGTTAGATCCTAGAGTAATTGCAATTTTAACCATTACTTGACTTCTTCTTTACTCTTGGACCCTTGAAGTTCCCAAAATGTTTCATTTAGACTTGAATGATTGATTAAGGGTTGCTTTTGAGTTCCTAGTAGTTGCTATATTTGGGAATTTGATGGGTCATTCCACTTTTCTTGGTAATTATGCATTATGTGGTTTCATTCGAGTTGCAATCGGGGGGATTTTGGTGATTTTGTTTATATTTATTAGTTAATTGGTACCTTGACCCTTTTATTGTTTTGAAGCTAATATCTCATTTACTCGATTTCCATTGCAAGGGAGGTAACCTCTATTTCCTTGATTTTATTTCTCCTACATGCTCCTACGTGTTATGTGTGAATATGCATGCTTTAATTCGTTTTTCATTTTATATCTAATTGCTTGTTTCGCTTGCTTTTATATCGTTTTCTTTAATTAAGCAAGTTATTCGTGGGCATTTGAACCCCAATTTGTAATAGTTTAGTATTTCTTTTAATCATTTATTTATTTATTCCCCCATTTTAGTTTGTAGTAGGTTTCCCCCAAATGTAATAGTTAGGGCTTTATTTGCTTTATTTGCCTTGTGTGTTTTTGCATGCCTATGTGCTATGTGTTACTCGCTTTCCTAGGGTCTTGCATCTAGATATCATGCTTACGTGTTATGTGTTTATGTGGATTATGTGTTTATTTGCTTTATTATACTTTACATGATTTATTTGATCGTAACCGATGTGTGACGACACCACACTAGTCTAATGCTAGTTGTGGTCAATTTCTCGAATCCACACTAGTCCAACGCTAGTTGTGGCGCTTTGTTCCGACTTTTCTCACTAGTCCAATGCTAGTGGGAAATTGTAGACATGGGCTAGTCCAACGCTAGACCCTTAGGAGCCCCTCGAGCGCTAGATCATGTTTGTATGATTACATTACACTTCATGCATGTTTTTCCATTTTTTAGGATCTCTACCATTTTCACATAATATTTCCCCCTAATAAAATATCCCTTACCCCTATGTATATATAACATTTAGATTTGCATCTCATTTAGGAAATTAGGGGGTAGATTAGTGCATTTTTGCCTGATTAGACTAGAGATAACCCCTTGAATATGGGATATGGACGAGTTTGGCTTTTTAGCCTTAGCACGCTCGTATTCCCTCTATTCAAGGGAAAATTAAGTCACGAGCATTAGTTTTCCCGCACCCATCATGATGCATCCCTTTAGGTCATGCACATTTGTATATTATTATTTTCTTTACTTTTTCTTTCTTTCGAGTCTCATGACTTGCATTATTCGTGACTTCTTCGAAGAGTCTTTATTGGGCATCACAATTAATGTGATTGGCACCATTCGAGTTTTGAAGAGAAATTGCGACCCTCCGATACCCTCTTAGGTCTAGGGTATGCATTCATATAGTACATCCAAATGTGATAAATCTTTAGGTTAAAAAATAAGAAAATCTTTGACTAAATCGCGCAACTAGCCTTGGCTAGGTTGAAAGGGTGCCTTGGATTCTTATCCTTGCCTTCCCTTTCTTCAAATGTGACTCCCGAATCTTTTTCTCTGATTTTCGTAGACTTGGAGTCATTTAAAAAGGGTTTTCTACTTTTTCTTTAAAAATTCATTTTTAGGTGACTTGGTACACCTTAACTCTATACCAAGTGGCGACTCCATTTTTCATTTAATAAACCCTTTTTAAACTATATTTTGGGTCAAATCGTTGCATTTTCATGTCCCATTTAGACCCATATTTTTCATTTTCTTTTTCAAATCAAAAATTCACTTTTTAAAACCATTTATTTTTCTTATAAAAAATGGGGCGCGACACAGTCCCGTTTTGATTTATTTGTGAAACCAAGGTCCAAGAAACATTTCAAAAACAATTGATAGTTGGTTGATATCGAAGTTTTCAAAGCAAAGCATCTCACAAACAACCAATCAGTTGGCCAGCAAAAAGTAGGGTTTTCCATCTTTGCTGCAGTTTACAAATTGTACCATATCTTACACAATACAACTTGGAATTGAGAATGGTTGGTGGCATTGAAAACTAGATTCAAAAGACTACATTTCATCAGAAGAAGTCTTTTTGAAAATCACTTCATAGGTGGTTCGAATTCAGGTGAAAATTTGTAGCTTCCCACTGCTATTCGAACAGAACACAAGAACAGAATAGACAACTTTGGTGAACCACTACGGATCACTCAATCCGAACTAGATGGTGAATTTTATACAGTTGGAAAGCTACAAATGTCTAGTTTCAAATGCCACAAATAGAACTTGATTTTGAATTTTGTATAGAGAGATATGTTCAATTAAAGATATACTGTTCATCAGCCCAGAACACGTTTTCTAGTTTGCCTTTCATTTCGAAATTTCAACTTTTACTCAACCAAATCAATTGATTTTTGGTAGCAACTTTCTATACACACTATATAACATATATACATTAGTTTCACAATCATTTGAGCCCCCAAAATTCGAAATATAGGTACGGCAAAAACATGATAGATTTGTCTAGCATTCCTGCGAAATTTTTCCTTCAACTTTTCTTCGACTCTATATCCATAATCATCTTAAACAACACTTAAACAACTCAAACCAAGCATTATATCATCATATCAGTCCATACAACCAAGGTGGGATTTCATAGAGCCCACTTCAACCATTCCAATTCAAATAATAACATCAATAATGAAGCTACAAGCTTCATAGCCAAGATTAAACCCACTAAAGCCGAGATTAAAAGATTGGATGATTACCTCCTAATCCTTGAGAGAAACCAGAAATTTTTGCACCTCTAAAGGCCCAATAAAACCGTGAGATGATGCCTATCTCTTAACTTAAGTGAATCTCCAAATGATATGGAAGTTGTGTGAAGGATTTAGAGCAAGAATTGAAGTGAAATAGTGAAGAGTGTTTCTTCTTCTTCCTTGCTAAGTTTCGGCCAGCTATGGTGAGTGAGGAGAGAGAGAGAGAGCTGATGAATGAAGCTTCCCTTGGAAGCTTAAGGACTTGTGGCCAAAGTTTGTGAAAAAGTCAACTAAGAATAGTGTCGCGCGCGCTTTTCGTGTCCGTTTTCTCTCGAGTTTGTTTCACTTATGCACTAAACCTCTATTGTAATTCCTTTAATACTATAATTATTCACTCTTAGTAGTTTAGAATTAGTTTCTTAAATCTCCACTTAGCCGTTTCGGCTCGATGTACGCGAACTTCCAATTCGCGCGCGTTAAAGCGAAAATAAAAAGGAAGTCATGTAACGATAATATAACTAACTAATACTAGGGTAATTAATCTTAAAAATAACTATTTTAAGAATGAAACATGAGTTCTCAAATCTCCAAGATCATTGCACGCTCAGATTGAATATTGCCTCGAAAACGTGTATTCGCTATTCCTTACTAAACGAGCCTCTGAAAAATAAATTTTGCTAACGAAATGTTTTAAAAACACAAGGGAGACATTGTTCCATATATATGAACTTAAAATGGTTGAAATAAATTATTTGAAGGAAATGAGTGAATAAATATTTAAATACGCCAGTAAATAAGATAAAAATAAGAAAATTGTTCGGGTCCTCACAGAAAAATTTCTGGTTTCTTCAAGGACAAAAAGGTAGCCATCATCAACTTTGAATCTCTCCATTTAATGCAAGATTTACGGTTGGTTGAGCAAGGGTTTGAACCCTATGCATGAATCTAGGTAGCGGACTTGAGGAGTTTAAATTTTGCTTTAAACTTTAGGTAGAGGCCTTGAGGTGGTCTATTGGTAGCTGGCTTGAGGTGTAAATTGCTTGCTTTTGATTGTTATGTGTTTAGATAGAAAGAATACGGTTAGAAATGAAGACAAAATCGAAGGAAAGTTGGTGCATGAAACTGGCAGAATCTGTCCTGTACTTGTCTTGCTTGAATTTTGAAAATTTATTGATTATTGGACTGTGAAATTGGTTGATATATGTTGTGTATTATGTGTAGAAAGTTTCTACAAAAAATCATTTGAATTGGTTGAGCAAAACTTGAATTTTTGAAACTTGAAGTAATCTGGAAAACGTGTTCTGGGCAGCTGAATAGTGTCCCTTTGATCGAATATATCTCTTTGTACAAAGGTTGAAATTGAGTGCCATTTGTGGCATTTGAAACTAGACATTTGCATCTTTCCAACGGTATAAAATTCACCCTCTAGTTCAAAAAGAGTGAGCCGTAGTGATTCAGCAAAGTTTGATGTCCTGTTCTGATGGTCTATCCGAGAGAAGGTAGAAGCTGCATTTCGTGGCTCTATTTTCTCTCACTTATGAATTGATTTTGAAAATGATTTGTTCTGACGAAATGTAGAGTTTTGATTCTAGTTTTCAATGCCAGCAACCATTCTCAATTTCAAGTTTTATTGAGTGAGATATGGTTCAATTTATAAACTGTGCCAAAGATGGAAATCTGGAAAACCCTTTCTTCTTGATAGCCGACTGGTTAGGTTTGATTTGGGATGTTTTGTTTCGAAAATCTTGATGTCCATTGCTTGTCAAATGCTCATTAAGTGTTCCTAGAACCTTGGTTTCAAAAATGGATAGAATTGGAGTTGATTTCATTGGGCAAAATGTTTGAAAAAGGAAAGGAAAGCAATAAGACAGATTTGCTTTAAGAATTTCCTAAATTTTGGTAGTTTTGTTAACTATCTTGCCGTCCGTGTTTTTATGTGAAATTTGATAGAGGCGTAGTTCTCATTTGGAAGTTGAATTGTACCAAATTTTGTATTATTCTAAAACCATTTTGATATCCAAATGATGTCCCAAATTTTGCTTTTCAAATCTGGAAAATTCCTGACTCGTGCTCAAATTCCAGCCGACTTTAGACTATTATCTATCAATGCTCAAAACTCCAAATTTAGTCCCGTTTGAAAATTTTTTAGGAACTCATAATTTGTTACAAATTTCAAAGGCTAGTTTACTTTCTATGAATTTTACCGAATTTCCAAAGTTTGCCGAAAAACATGACTGAAACTGTCTTGTATGCTCAAATTAGCCATTTTGAGCTGAAATTTGAATGTCTTCTGTTTAGATTGTTGGAAAAGTGTCTTCGAGGAATTTTTAGAACTTGGATCTAGTTTCCAACTGTACTAATTTTTCCAATTTTGGACCTACTGAGTGCAAGATCTGATTTTTCTAAATTTGACGCGCAAAGCTGAAATTTGCCGATTTCTTAGAAAATGAAATTTTGGGAACTTGACTTCTTATCTTGATATTGGTATATTGTTTTGAACCCGATTTCGGGGGGGGGGGGGAATACGAATTTCTTTAGTAACTTTAAAATCCTCACTTTTGAATCTTGATTTTCGATAAAGTGAAGCTCTTATAAGGACATTGACTTGAAGTTTAAAGATTGTGTGCATTCTTTCTTATTTAATAAGGAATTTGTGAAAATGTGTGAGAGTGATTGTTGGTTGTTTTCTTCAGGCGATCAAGAAGGTCTCGAAGAGAATTTCGAAGCGGATCATTAAAGATCTTTTGCACTTACTCCCTTATTGTGATTTGGTGAGTGTCAATTGCATGAATTGTTGATAAATGCTTAATTGTTAATTGAGTATTATGGAATTGTTGAGACGAGTGTGTACTTTACCGCACTCGCTCTCCCTTAAGTGATACTACAATTGAATTATGCTATGTGAAATGACATTCGAATTGTGTGAAGTGAATTGCTATGTGAATTAAGTGAAGTGTTGCTACTGCAAACCATATTTGTGTTGTGATGTTGAGTGGAGTGAACCTCTTCGACTTATGTGTATACTCGTGGGGATGCCCTTGTCCTCTCTTTCTTTTAATTATGCGATACTTGTTACTGGAATACATATGATCGGTAATTGTTTATAAACATGTCTAACTCGTAAGCTCTGAGGGGATGCATGTACCACACCAATCTGGGTAAGAGGTGCCTCTCATACCGTCTCAGTGCTATAATCGGTTCCCTGAGCGATACCATGTACCATACCAATTTGGGTCGGAGGTATCTCTCATGTCGACTTAAAATTCTAAACAAATAATCGGTTCTCTGAGTGATAGCATATACCACACCGATTCGGGTTGGAGGTATCTCTCATGTCGACTCAGAACCATAAACAAAGTATAAGTCGATTGGAGCGATGTCTCATCGACCACTGAGCGATAGTATGTACCACACCGATTCGGGTGGGAGGCACCTCTCATGTCGACTCAGAACCAAAAACGTATAATCGATTTCCTGAGCGATAGCATGTACCACACCGATTCGGGTGGGAGACACCTCTTATGTCGACTCAAAACCATAAATGGAGTAAGTGAAGTTCTATGGACTTAATTACCTACCCGGGTGACGGAGTGTCAACACGAGGAGGTATTGGATTGAACTTTGGCAAAACAAGTGGAAATTAGCTCTTGAGAGCTCCTGTATCCTCATGGAATGTGTTTAATTAAAAATTATGAATTGCTTGAATATTACAGCTTTAATTCTTGCTTAAATGCTATCACTATCTGAATTATGTGTTTTGCATGTTTTCTTGGCCTCACTGAGCGTTAGTTCATCCCAATCCATTTGTTATTCCTTAACAGGAAAGTGACGTGAAGGAAATGATTGGAAGAGACTAATGAAGGCTAGTCTTTTGTGTAGTTTGGTATGTTGTAACTGATCTTTAGGGAAATTGTGAGATTTGGAACTCGATGTAGTTGATTGAGATTTATATCCACGGATGTACTTGTGCAATGAAATTTTATAGTCGTGTTATTATTTTGGCATATTTAGATGAAATCATTGGAATTGATCTGTCTTTCATTGGAGGATTGAAGTAAGTTCTGGCAAGAGTTTGGCAGACGGTCCGCCGAACCCTTTGGTTCGCCTTAGGGGGAGGTGGGGTCGTCACAATAGGGTTGGGATCCCAAGCAGTATTCAAGTCATACACATATACATCAAACCATTTCTAACCAGTGCACAGTAATAAAGTCACATTAGAGAAAGTGCGATAAAGTACACCCTTGCCCACTCAAACAACTCAAGTACTATCCAATCACACTAACAAAGCATTTCATTCAAGTATCAAGTTCGGTCATGCAATTGGAGACACTCACTAATGATTTACTGCTTTTCAAAACCAAACTCAGGTCCAGCCCCCTAGTTAGAGTAAAATCTGCTATAAAATGTCATGTAATAGCTTGTAAGCAATTAGGGTTTCAAAATATATGACCTTCGCTTAAAGAAAACCAAGTAAATAGAACTCACTTAAGTGGTATTCATTGTCGCGCCCCATTTTTTGATAAATAAATAAATGGTTTAAAAAAATGTATTTTGTGATTGGAAAATGAATCATGATTTAAAAGAAAAATGGGTCTAAATGGGGTTTTGAGAATGCGACGATTTGACCCAAAATTATAGTTTAAAAAGGGTTTTTAAAACTAAATACGGAGTCGCCACTTGGTAATGAGTTAAGGTGTACCAAGTCACCTAAAAAAAATGTATTTTTTAAGAAAAATAGGAAAAAGTAGTGAGAAACCCTTTTTAAACGACTCCTAGTCTACGTAAACCAAAGAAAAAGGTTCGGGAGTCACATTTGACAAAGGGGAAGGCAAGGATAAAATCCAAGGCACCCCTTTGACCTAGCCAAGGCTAGTTGCGTTGATTTAATCAAAGATTTTCTTGTTTTAACCAAAGAATTTATTACATTTGGATGCACTACATGAATGCAAACCCTAGACCTAGGGGGAAATTTCTCTTCAAAGGTTAAGTGGTGCCAATCACATTAATTGTGAAGCCCAATAACGATCTTTCGAAGAAGTCACGAATAATGCAAGTGGAATGCTCAAACAACGAAAGAAAATATGAGAGGTGTGCAAATGAAGGCAAAAGTGCTCGTGTGCAAGTAAAGGGATAAAAAATGCATATGTGCAAATGAGACAAAGTGTTCGTGTGCAAGTGAAGGGATAAAAAGGTGTACGTGTGCAAATGAGAGGAGAAGTGTTCGTGTGCAAGTGAAGGGATAAAAAGGTGTATGTGTGCAAATGAGACAAAGTGTTCGTGTGCAAGTGAAGGGATAAAAAGGTGTATGTGTGCAAATGAGAGGAGAAGTGAAAGTATAAAATGATAAAGTGGATTAAAAAATGCATGAGCCTAGGGAATTCATGCATATTGGGTACGGGGAGACCTAAATCGTGACTTAATTTGCCCTTTTATAGAGGGAATACAAGCGTGCTAAGGCTTAGAAAAAGCCACACTCGTCTATATCCCATATTTAAGGGGACTCTCAATCAAATGAACCCTATAGCTAGCATGAAATGCAAAAATCCTAAAATGGAGGGAAAAGGGGTTCGAGGGGCATGCAAAATGATAAAACTAAAAAGAATGCATGACATGTAATGAACATGCAAATATGTGCTAACGAGGGGAAATCCCTAAGGGTCTAGCGTTGGACTAGCCCATTCTATGAATTCCGACTAGCGTTGGACTAGTGGAAACGTCCATTCATCCATCACATTCATTCAGGCTATGGAAAGCGAGTAGACATGCCAAACACTCATAAACACATAGCACATAACACTTAGCATGCTCGACTAGATGCAAGGTCCTAACAAAGCAAATTAACACGTAGCAACTAAGCATGCAAGACACATAAGACAATTAAACCCCTAACTATTACATTTGCTAGCTAGGCACACGTCTTCGATAGGTCTTCATTGAATGCTCCTCCAAGCCCTATCTATTACATTCACTAACTAAAACAAAAGGGGGAAAGGGAAAATGGACCAAATTGCTCGCCAAAGCCCTATCTATTACAAGCCAAGAGGTGTACACATACCCCATTAAAAGAATAACTTAATGAAAACAAAAAGTAAATGACATGAGTAAAAGGAATTAAAGAAAAACTAGGAAAGCAAAGTAGACATGTAATTCACTTAGCACATTGGATCACATAGGAGAGACAAAAAGATAAAAGAGATTATACCGCCCCCTTGGAATGGTGTCCAAATGAAAGAAAAATGGCTTCAAAATAATAAAAAGGTCAAGGTACCTCAAATAGTAAAGTATAACAAAGTCACCAAATCTCTCCTAATTGCAATTTGAATGAGCTCAAAAAATGCTTAAAGACCAAGAAAACGGAATAACCCGTTCAATTTCCAAATATAGCATCTACTAAAGATCCAAATCAAGCATTACTCAAACATTCAAGTCCAAATAAATCGTTTAAGCACTTCAAAAATTCCAAAAATAAAGAAAGAGCCAAACAATGATTGAAGTTGTAATGATTTTAGGACTTAATTACAAGATACTAAAACATGCTTGGTCTTTTGTGGCACAAAGAGAAACTTAGAAGGATCAAATTGATTAAATGTTCCAATTACTTGGGTCATAGTGAGTCAAGAGGGGACTTGGGGGGGTTAAAGAGCAATTTTTGGAAACACTTTCCATGCAGATTCATGCAACAAACGTAAACAATGCATTCTGCAATCAAGCATTTCGGCCAAAGCTTTCTGCAGCCAAACCATTAGTGCAGCTTCCATTTTCGGCAAACATATGTCAACCTTAACACTAACTTGATCAAAATCCTTTCAAACAACATCCAAAGTTAATCTAAACATCATAACACACACATTCAGAATTCAAACAAACTCAAATATAGAAGAAAACTGATGCAAAGACAGAACGCAGCTCATGCATTCAGCAGATTTTTCCAGCCGCAGCTTTTCTTTCCATTTCAATCGTGCAAACCAGATTTATTCAACACCAAAATCCTACCTATCCATCATCCACTAAACATGCAGCTTCATTACATGATTGAATCAAGAAAGGGAGCTGATCATCAAGGGTGGAATGAAGACCAAAACAGCAAAAGAAGATAGAGTGCAGCAAGCTTTTTCAATTTTGCTTCCTAAACTTTGAAGTCTCGGCAACCAAGAATAGATTAGACAAATTCTTAATCAATCTTCCTAGCTTTGAACTAACTAACAACTGCACAACTACCATAATCCAAGCAAACAAAGTCATAGAAGGAAAACTATTGTTAATTCATAAAGGAGTTCATGCAAAGCAACAAAGAAACATTCTGCAATCAAAGCTTGCTGCAATTTTCCAGGTTTGGTTCACTACTATGGCAGGAGATGCAATTCTCAACAGAGAAAATGTAACTTGCAGCCGACATGTCCAAGATGCACTTAGCCAAAAATCCAAATGAAATCGTAAACTCCAAAATTTAGACCAGCGGAAAAAGAAAACAGCAAACATTTGACCCATGTTGCTGCAGCAGGACCAAGAGCTTTAAGCTCATTATAGAAGAAATCATGCGTAGGTTTCTGCAACTTGTGTCAAACAGAAACATAACTTGCGATTCTAAACAAGTGACACCATCCTAATCTTCTAACATGATTCACCAACATCAACTCAGTCAACTAGTGTTTGTCAAACAGAAATTCTGGAGCAAAATGTGCAAAGAAATGCAAGAAAACAGCGAAAACTCCTTTTGTTTCATGTACTTGAAAGGCCAAAACAAGTTACCCAACGGGTCTCCACACAGAACCAGAGATGAAATAACGAAGACAGGACACAAAACAGGCGTGCATAAAGAAAAAGTTCATGTAATGAACCCGGCACTTCTATTCTCCCAAACCCAGGCCCAACCTACGGGTTTATCAGCCCCAACAAACATAGGATTTCATCTTTTCCGCACGACAGAACCCAGGCATAAACCCAAAGATGGTCAAATGAAATGCAAAGGAAAGCAGGCAGAGATGGCTTTATGTTTTAGCAGCAAGATGATTTGAAAAATTCAAGGCAACTCAAGCGACACACAAAGCAGCAATTTTTCAGAAACAACATAGGAATTCCACCAAATAAATTGCCCTAAAAACACAGCCAAGAACTTCAGTCATCCGTATTTAACACTGGAATTTGAAGGCAGACAAATAGCTTACCCAGCTGTGTCGGTGACGATGGTGAATTCGGGAGCCAAGGAAAATCTGCGATTCCTTTCTGGTTCCTTCAATTTGCAGTTTTCCTATGCTTTGTTTTCTTCACCGAAGCCCTTTTTCTCTCCTTACCCGTAGCCCTTTCTCTCCTCCGCCTTTGCTCCTCACGAACACTCGGTTCTTGTTTCTCAGCTGCCAACCTAAAACCTCCGTAGCCTTTTTCTTTCTACATCCGTCAACTGCCCCTGCCAACCATGCTTTCTCTCGCTCTCTCTCTCGCTTCTCAACTTTTCTTGGCCGTCCACACTCCCGAAATCTCCCCTTGATGTTTTCTATATTCCGGATCCTTCCCCTTTTCTGGTTTCCTTCAGAATTTTTCCTTTCAGCTGTGCTCTCTATCCCCTCTCCTTTCTCTTTTGCCGTTCACTCTTTCTCTGTTTTTCTCTTTTGCCGTTCGTTCGTTTCTTTCTCTCTAAAAACCCCTCCCCACGGCTGAACCTTCTTGTTGCCTTTTATATGGAACCCCAGGCCACTAAACCCTCACCCCAATGGTGAGGATGAAGGCTTGTCCTTCCCTTTCCATCCAGCCATCCGATGGCTATCCGTGGCTGTCCTTTGCACGCTGCAAAAAATTGCAGCGTGCATGCTCTGCTATTTTTTTTTTTGAAACTAATTAATTAATTAAACAACAAAAAAGATAATAATAAAACAATAATGATTAATAACGAAAACAACTTAATTATCGTTAGATAAAAATAAACTAGAAACAACAAAAACGCAACTTTCCATTTTTTCATTTTTCTCAGTTTTCGCTATTTTTCTTTTTTCCTTTCTTTTCAAAATAAATTAACAAAATAAATCAAAATGCCAAAAGATTGAATTTGAACGTATTTTTGTGACCAATTTTCCCTTTTCTTTCTTTCCATTTTTCCAAGCCAACTAAAGCCTATTTTTTTGAATTTCTCTTCTTTTTCCTTTTTTTTTTCCTTCAAGAAAGCATTGAATAAAAGCAAAAATGACTAAAACATGTTTTTTGATGTTTTCCTTTTCTTTTTCTAAAAACTTCTATGCTAATCTTAAACTTAAAAACTAAAACTAAAAACTAAAACTAAAAGTAAATAAGAATAAATAGCAAATGAAATAGGTCAACTAAAAGGGCGAAAATGAATAAAACTAAAATATCATAACAACTAAAAGTGCAAAACACACAATAACGAACTAAAATGCAAGCAATTTAAAATGAAAATCATGAAATAGATGCTACATAAAATTATTCAAAATTTGGTGTCTACAGTTTGCCCCTCTTTGTCTGAGTTTTGAAAAAACTTGAGACAAAGAAGTAGACACCAAATACTTACCTGTGTTATTGGGCTGCAAAAGATTCCAACGAACAGGAATTCTAACACGGGACTGACCCGAACATGAAAATTAAAAACGGGACTTGACCCGAGCAGAATTTAAAACGGGACTGACCCGAACAGAAATTAAACGGGACTGACCCGAACAGAATTTAAACGGGACTGACCCGAACAGGAATTTAAACGGGACTGACCCGAACAGAATTTAAACGGGACTGACCCGAACAGGAAAAATAAAATGGGATAGACCCAGACAGAAAATATAAAATGGGATAGACCCACGGGATAGACCCGAACAGAAAATGTAAAATAGGATAGAACCAGACAGAAAATGTAAAATGAAGAACTGTATAAGACTTGTTTGAAAAATTATCTAAAAATTTGCCCCAGTGTGATGAATTGGTCGGTGGGATAACATCTGAGCCTGACGGGGTGTGGACGGTCAGCGGGATAGAACCCGGTCCTGCCGAGGTTGGCGGGATAAAACCCGGTCCCAACGTGATAAGCGGTCAGCGGGATAGAACCCGGTCCTGCCGAGGTAAGCGGTCAGCGGGATAAAACCCGGTCCTGCCGAAATAAGCGATCAGCGGGATAGAACCCGATCCTGCCGAGGTAAGCGGTCAGCGGGATAAAACCCGGTCCTGCCGAGGTAAGCGGTCAGCGGGATAAAACCCGGTCCTGCCGTAGATAAACGGTCAGCGGGATAGAACCCGGTCCTGCCGAAATAAGCGGTCAGCGGGATAAAACCCGGTCCTGCCGAAATAAGTGGTCAGCGGGATAAAACCCGGTCCTGCCGAAATAAGCGGTCAGCGGGATAAAACCCGGTCCTGCCGTAGATAAACGGTCAGCGGGATAGAACCCGGTCCTGCCGAAATAAGCGGTCAGCGGGATAAAATCCGGTCCTGCCGAGGTAAGCGGTCAGCGGGATAAAACCCGGTCCTGCCGAAATAAGCGGTCAGCGGGATAAAACCCGGTCCTGCCGAAATAAGTGGTCAGCGGGATAAAACCCGGTCCTGCCATTCACTTGGTCAGCGGGATTAGACCCGGTCCTGCCAATATTGGTCAAAAAATTGAACTTGATTTGTCAAAAACTAGAAATTAAATTTGATTTTCCAAGAAACAAAAATTTGAACTTGATTTTTTGATTTTTTTGACTTTTGAATTTTTTTGATTTTTCGAGAGAATCTTTTCAAAATAATCTGCCCCCAGTGTAGGGCCCTTTTTCTTTCTTTCTTCTCTTTCTTCGGCATCGGCCTCCTACATCACCAGATGCTTTTTCGTCGATTTCAACTATGAATACCTGCACAGGGGCTTACCAAAATATGAGATGCACTCAAGTTTTTGTGAAAAGAAACAGCGTGATTGATTTGAAAAATGCATTATTTTGATTCTTGGACGAAATCCTCAATTGGACTACAAAAATATTTGCCCCTGTGTGGGTTTATTTTGTGAAATCTTGCAAATAAAAATTTTGCCCCAGTGTGGGCTCCCTTGAATGCAAAAATTTGGTTCAGATGATTTCCCATTTATTTGAACAAAGAGAAACAGCACTTCTAAAATTTAGAAAATAGTCATATATACAATGTGAAGACACTTAACGTCGAGTTTGAAATCATGCAGAAATTTCATGATGAATCCCTTAGAATAACACCAAATTCAAGAAGATTTCTTCCTCACTTTTAGCATCGGTGCTTAGGATAACAGGTCACCACTTTCTGGTTAGCCCATCTTTCAAGACTAATCAAATGGGCGTTATGTCTGACTTGGAAGTGACTAAAGGAAATGGGAGGCCAAGACTTGTCTTATTTTGTGCCCCAATTGTATGTAATCCCTTCAATGTCACATCTTAGTGAAAGCAAAGAGTTTGTCACCCTCTTTTTTTTTTTTTTTTTTTAAGAAAACTTAGTCAACACATAAGTTTTAAGCTTGCAACAAATGGGTAAAAACGATAGCTAAACATGCGAAAACTGGTTATACCCTTATGATCATGAGTGATCGATGGATTTCTTACGAGCATAATACTCACTTTGGATTGTCATGAAGGAATAAGTCAACGATGGACTTTGTTAGCTTGTAATGTGGCTCGAAACGATAGTTGAAGGATAAGACTTTCAAGGACATTGCACCGAAGATCGCATTTTCCCAAAATTGCCCCTATTTTGAACTCGAAAGATTTAAGACTTTGTTTGGATTTTCTCATCATTCACCAGGGATTTCGGCATCGAATTTTTCTGCATTTTCTTTCGCCTCTTTTCTTTTCCCTCGAGCTGATGGGTTTTCTCATACCCGAGTAATTCAGAAATACAGCTAAAATTTTCGGCATCAGAAATTTTCTTGACAGGGCCATTGCAAAGAACAGAAGTCAGGGCTTTCGGCTTTTGTAATGGAGTCAGGTGGGGTGCTTAGAAAAGTTAAGGCTTGAAAGCAGATTTCAAGAATGGTTTAAGTAATCTGAGATCGCATTGTTACGCCAACCCTATTTTAGGGTTAAATCAGAATTTGCCTCAGTTTATGCTCAATTGAGGCTTTTCTCTTTCATTTTCTTTCTTTTTGATTTTTCGGCCTTTTGCCATTCCTTTGAAATTTTCACAAAATTTGCCCCAGTTTATTTTGAACTGAGGTTCTCTTTTCTTTTGCTTTTGTTGTTGCCTTAGCACTTTTCACCTCTTGGGACTTTTCTTTCCTTTTCCAACTCAAAGTTACCCCAGTGTGGGGTTTGCGATTCTCAGGGGTTGCCAAACGAAGTAATTTATTCTGAAAGCTCAAAAGGGATAATTAGGGATAGAATGTTCGATTGAAAAAGAAGAGGGCCTGACTTTTAATCCGTTCCTTGCATTAACTCTGAAAGGAAAATTTTCATTAATGCAAAATTTTTGCATGCACCTGAATCAACTGACTGAGGAAGACCCTTGGTCATCCATATCTGTGAAACATAGAGGATCCGCCAGACAACTTTTCTTTCTTTTCTTTTCACTCTTCTTTTTCTCACAATTGAAGCTCAGGTAGAATCAAATTTTCCCAATTTGCGGTTCCCCCTTTTGAGTTTTAGCAAAAAGGTGCTTTGAAAAGAACCATCAATTTAGCTCAAATGAGAATGCAAGGGGTAAATTGTGTTTAGATTGTAGAAACGACGGCCAAAGCATCATTCTTACGCTCCATGACAATTAAGGTGACGAAACGCTCATTGAGAATCCATTCCCCTTTTGATATGTGAAAATTTTCCAATGTAGGGTAGTGAGCTTTAAGACTCTTATTTAAAACGAAATTATTCTTTTAAAGGCTCAAATGGGAGAGCAAATAATAAAAACTGTATGGATAGAGAAACGAATACTTAAAGTATCATTCCAAATTTTCAAAACAAACAAGAATAATGCACATTTTTGCTTTCATTGAGATGTGAATTGAATCTAATTAGACGCTATGGACATTTTTCCAAGCAAAGATTGCCCCAATTTGCAATTTATCAATCAATGTGACTAATTTTATTCTGGGGTTAAGTGAAGAAGAGAAGGTATCTCATCGGGCTTTTTGAGTGGCCATTCACCTTTTTCCTGAGCACTCTTATTGTGTAGCTCGAATCACCGATCAAGTGTAAGGATTTAGGAAGCATACACTTGTGAATTTTCAGGCTAGAGGTTGAAAAAAAATCTCAATTTGTTTTATTTCTCAAAATTCATCATGAAATCTCCAATGAATAAGAATAAAGAATGAAATGTACATAAATATACACAAAACAATGATTGGCGAAAAATTTTATTGCTGAAAAAGTTTGAAACAAAATTTCTCGTTCAATTATGATACAAATGAGAAGAGAGAAACTTGTAAAGAGCTCCACATATACACTTTTTGTCTCCTTTTCTTTTTGGAACAAAATGTATTAACAAATCAAGTAAACAGAATTTTCCTTTGGCAAACAATTACAACATCTCTCAGATGCTTTAGCGTAGAGTTTCCAGATAGATCTTACATGTTTTCGTGGCAAGGTCTGCCCAAGAATCAAGTAATACTTGTAATCTTCAAACTTTATTGAATCAAAATTATCATCAGATATAGAAGAATATTTTCGTCTTATTGAAACATTTTTTTGAATGCAGGGGAGGGGGAAAACAAAAGAAAAATACCCAGAGTTAGTAGGCAAAACTGCAAAATCGGTATGCATGTCCTATGGGGGAACCCTTTTTGTGCCAAGGGTAGGTCTAGCATGAAAATGCAATCCGCTAGAATAGGCACCATACAATACCTGATGGATCCGATCAACTTGTTGAGTGAAAAATAATTTGAAAAATTTGGCCCATTGGAATGAGAAGAGACGATGGTCAAAATGAGGACCTCGTCCGAAGGGATTGATCACCTTTGATCGATATAAGAATTTGCAAAAAACGTACGGGTTTTGACCTTGACGAACTTCCTATCGAAGAGATTGGAATTCGTTGACAAATTTTCTCAGTGGAGCACGGGTCAAAACTCCAACTAATCAAATGGCTGGATGCCATGGATGTTTTTCTCAAAATCGACTAGGTTTTCCATTTTGAAATTCGACATTGAAATTCTAATTGGTCAAATGGGTTGAATGAAATTGACAATTTATTTAAAATCTACCGGATTACCCTAAAAAGGGAAACGGGTCAAATGAATTGAGTGACATTTGATAACTTACTCAAAATTGACCGAATCATCCTAAAAAAGGAACTTGGTCAAATGAATTGAACGAAATTGAGAATTTATTCAAAATTGACCAGATCGCCCTAAAAGGGTAAATTGGTCAAATGAATGAAATTGAATTAGTGATTTATTCAAAAATCGGCCGAATGACCCTAAAAAGGGTAAATTGGTAAAATGAATTGACGATTTATTCAAAATCGACCGAATGACCCTAAAAAGGGTAAATTGGTCAAATGACCCTAAAAAGGGTAAATTGGTCAAATGACTCTAAAAAGGGTAAATTGGTCAAATGAATTGACGATTTATTCAAAATCGACCAAATGACCCTAAAAAGGGTAAATTGGTCGAATGACCCTAAAAAGGGTAAATTGGTCAAATGACTCTAAAAAGGGTAAATTGGTCAAATGATGGTTTATTCAAAATTGATTATGAATTGACAAAATGGATCAATTGAATCGGCCGGCCATTGGTGGTTTCAGAGAATTAGTCTATGAGCCTTCTAAAATCACGATTTGGCCTCAATTTATTAATTGTTTCAATGATAAGGAATTATTTGTGGATTTCTTCAAATTAATGTCCTTTACGCAAGGAATTTTTACCAATTTTGATAAAACGGCCAAAAGATGATTGTTAGATGCTCATATTCTAATGGTTCAAAAATTGCTTTGCCGTCTTTGAAAAGATCGGATCCTACCTTACCTCGTGCACTACCCCTTCGGATGGTACAAAATGTAAACGTGCAAGTCTCTTTTTGGATTAAGTATCCGAGACACAAGGTGGTTTTATTCCTAACACGGGATCCCCTAAGTGGCATTCCCTTTCTAGGGTTTAATGCATGATGCCATTTATTAAAACGATGTAAATATGTGACAAATACGGCCTAAAGGACATGAATAATGCATCGGGGGGAAAAGGTTTAAAATGAAATGTATTTATTGAAAATCAAGTGTAATAACTGAAATTTAAACATGTGAGTTATCTAGTGGGTGAGTCACTAAAAGAGTACCAAAGAGTCCTCTTATTGCTAAGGCACATGAATGCAAGCTAAGAAAACAAAAGAATGGTTAGTGCAATTGATAGTACACATAACACATTGGGAGCAAATAAGAAAAGAAATACAATAAAAGCAAATAAAAGGGGTGGAACCCCTTCCCTCGTGCCTAAAGTGCTTAAAAGAGGGTGAGGCTGACTCTAACCTAGGCAAATGCTAACATGGATGCATGAGGCTGGGGCTCACTAATGCAACTAGACTCGATAAGGCTTCGGCTCCCAAGCCTTCAGACCTAAAGGCAAAGGGTCATCACTCCCAAGGCCTTCGATCGGTGGCTCGAGTGATCCCTTAGGTAGCGCTATGGGCGCAGTGCACACCATCCGCCTATCCAAGGCAATCAATCCTAATCCTACAAGGCGGTGTGGGATAGCGCCCACGAAAAATAAAATAAAATGGGATAACAATAAGTAAACGTGCACGTATGAAGTGTTCCCTATTTTGAGGGAAGGGGTTGAGAACCACGCGAGGCTCTAAAGGTGACACACCCCCCCCAAATGCAATGCAAGCGCGAGATAAGCAAGTAAACATACATCCAATCAACCAATCATACATTCGTGAGCGAGGGAGTAATTTGAGACGCGAGTGATGCAAAATCCTAAAAAAGGGAAAAATGCAACCCTAAAACACCCAAATGTGATATATGAAAAGATTAAAAGAAGAAAAAGATTGATTAAATCAAATTTGCTCGGACTCTCGAATGTCCCCAGTGGAGTCGCCAACTGTCGCGCCCCATTTTTTGATAAATAAATAAATGGTTTAAAAAAATGTATTTTGTGATTGGAAAATGAATCATGATTTAAAAGAAAAATGGGTCTAAATGGGGTTTTGAGAATGCGACGATTTGACCCAAAATTATAGTTTAAAAAGGGTTTTTAAAACTAAATACGGAGTCGCCACTTGGTAATGAGTTAAGGTGTACCAAGTCACCTAAAAAAAATGTATTTTTTAAGAAAAATAGGAAAAAGTAGTGAGAAACCCTTTTTAAACGACTCCTAGTCTACGTAAACCAAAGAAAAAGGTTCGGGAGTCACATTTGACAAAGGGGAAGGCAAGGATAAAATCCAAGGCACCCCTTTGACCTAGCCAAGGCTAGTTGCGTTGATTTAATCAAAGATTTTCTTGTTTTAACCAAAGAATTTATTACATTTGGATGCACTACATGAATGCAAACCCTAGACCTAGGGGGAAATTTCTCTTCAAAGGTTAAGTGGTGCCAATCACATTAATTGTGAAGCCCAATAACGATCTTTCGAAGAAGTCACGAATAATGCAAGTGGAATGCTCAAACAACGAAAGAAAATATGAGAGGTGTGCAAATGAAGGCAAAAGTGCTCGTGTGCAAGTAAAGGGATAAAAAATGCATATGTGCAAATGAGACAAAGTGTTCGTGTGCAAGTGAAGGGATAAAAAGGTGTACGTGTGCAAATGAGAGGAGAAGTGTTCGTGTGCAAGTGAAGGGATAAAAAGGTGTATGTGTGCAAATGAGACAAAGTGTTCGTGTGCAAGTGAAGGGATAAAAAGGTGTATGTGTGCAAATGAGAGGAGAAGTGAAAGTATAAAATGATAAAGTGGATTAAAAAATGCATGAGCCTAGGGAATTCATGCATATTGGGTACGGGGAGACCTAAATCGTGACTTAATTTGCCCTTTTATAGAGGGAATACAAGCGTGCTAAGGCTTAGAAAAAGCCACACTCGTCTATATCCCATATTTAAGGGGACTCTCAATCAAATGAACCCTATAGCTAGCATGAAATGCAAAAATCCTAAAATGGAGGGAAAAGGGGTTCGAGGGGCATGCAAAATGATAAAACTAAAAAGAATGCATGACATGTAATGAACATGCAAATATGTGCTAACGAGGGGAAATCCCTAAGGGTCTAGCGTTGGACTAGCCCATTCTATGAATTCCGACTAGCGTTGGACTAGTGGAAACGTCCATTCATCCATCACATTCATTCAGGCTATGGAAAGCGAGTAGACATGCCAAACACTCATAAACACATAGCACATAACACTTAGCATGCTCGACTAGATGCAAGGTCCTAACAAAGCAAATTAACACGTAGCAACTAAGCATGCAAGACACATAAGACAATTAAACCCCTAACTATTACATTTGCTAGCTAGGCACACGTCTTCGATAGGTCTTCATTGAATGCTCCTCCAAGCCCTATCTATTACATTCACTAACTAAAACAAAAGGGGGAAAGGGAAAATGGACCAAATTGCTCGCCAAAGCCCTATCTATTACAAGCCAAGAGGTGTACACATACCCCATTAAAAGAATAACTTAATGAAAACAAAAAGTAAATGACATGAGTAAAAGGAATTAAAGAAAAACTAGGAAAGCAAAGTAGACATGTAATTCACTTAGCACATTGGATCACATAGGAGAGACAAAAAGATAAAAGAGATTATACCGCCCCCTTGGAATGGTGTCCAAATGAAAGAAAAATGGCTTCAAAATAATAAAAAGGTCAAGGTACCTCAAATAGTAAAGTATAACAAAGTCACCAAATCTCTCCTAATTGCAATTTGAATGAGCTCAAAAAATGCTTAAAGACCAAGAAAACGGAATAACCCGTTCAATTTCCAAATATAGCATCTACTAAAGATCCAAATCAAGCATTACTCAAACATTCAAGTCCAAATAAATCGTTTAAGCACTTCAAAGATTCCAAAAATAAAGAAAGAGCCAAACAATGATTGAAGTTGTAATGATTTTAGGACTTAATTACAAGATACTAAAACATGCTTGGTCTTTTGTGGCACAAAGAGAAACTTAGAAGGATCAAATTGATTAAATGTTCCAATTACTTGGGTCATAGTGAGTCAAGAGGGGACTTGGGGGGGTTAAAGAGCAATTTTTGGAAACACTTTCCATGCAGATTCATGCAACAAACGTAAACAATGCATTCTGCAATCAAGCATTTCGGCCAAAGCTTTCTGCAGCCAAACCATTAGTGCAGCTTCCATTTTCGGCAAACATATGTCAACCTTAACACTAACTTGATCAAAATCCTTTCAAACAACATCCAAAGTTAATCTAAACATCATAACACACACATTCAGAATTCAAACAAACTCAAATATAGAAGAAAACTGATGCAAAGACAGAACGCAGCTCATGCATTCAGCAGATTTTTCCAGCCGCAGCTTTTCTTTCCATTTCAATCGTGCAAACCAGATTTATTCAACACCAAAATCCTACCTATCCATCATCCACTAAACATGCAGCTTCATTACATGATTGAATCAAGAAAGGGAGCTGATCATCAAGGGTGGAATGAAGACCAAAACAGCAAAAGAAGATAGAGTGCAGCAAGCTTTTTCAATTTTGCTTCCTAAACTTTGAAGTCTCGGCAACCAAGAATAGATTAGACAAATTCTTAATCAATCTTCCTAGCTTTGAACTAACTAACAACTGCACAACTACCATAATCCAAGCAAACAAAGTCATAGAAGGAAAACTATTGTTAATTCATAAAGGAGTTCATGCAAAGCAACAAAGAAACATTCTGCAATCAAAGCTTGCTGCAATTTTCCAGGTTTGGTTCACTACTATGGCAGGAGATGCAATTCTCAACAGAGAAAATGTAACTTGCAGCCGACATGTCCAAGATGCACTTAGCCAAAAATCCAAATGAAATCGTAAACTCCAAAATTTAGACCAGCGGAAAAAGAAAACAGCAAACATTTGACCCATGTTGCTGCAACAGGACCAAGAGCTTTAAGCTCATTATAGAAGAAATCATGCGTAGGTTTCTGCAACTTGTGTCAAACAGAAACATAACTTGCGATTCTAAACAAGTGACACCATCCTAATCTTCTAACATGATTCACCAACATCAACTCAGTCAACTAGTGTTTGTCAAACAGAAATTCTGGAGCAAAATGTGCAAAGAAATGCAAGAAAACAGCGAAAACTCCTTTTGTTTCATGTACTTGAAAGGCCAAAACAAGTTACCCAACGGGTCTCCACACAGAACCAGAGATGAAATAACGAAGACAGGACACAAAATAGGCGTGCATAAAGAAAAAGTTCATGTAATGAACCCGGCACTTCTATTCTCCCAAACCCAGGCCCAACCTACGGGTTTATCAGCCCCAACAAACATAGGATTTCATCTTTTCCGCACGACAGAACCCAGGCATAAACCCAAAGATGGTCAAATGAAATGCAAAGGAAAGCAGGCAGAGATGGCTTTATGTTTTAGCAGCAAGATGATTTGAAAAATTCAAGGCAACTCAAGCGACACACAAAGCAGCAATTTTTCAGAAACAACATAGGAATTCCACCAAATAAATTGCTCTAAAAACACAGCCAAGAACTTCAGTCATCCGTATTTAACACTGGAATTTGAAGGCAGACAAATAGCTTACCCAGCTGTGTCGGTGACGATGGTGAATTCGGGAGCCAAGGAAAATCTGCGATTCCTTTCTGGTTCCTTCAATTTGCAGTTTTCCTATGCTTTGTTTTCTTCACCGAAGCCCTTTTTCTCTCCTTACCCGTAGCCCTTTCTCTCCTCCGCCTTTGCTCCTCACGAACACTCGGTTCTTGTTTCTCAGCTGCCAACCTAAAACCTCCGTAGCCTTTTTCTTTCTACATCCGTCAACTGCCCCTGCCAACCATGCTTTCTCTCGCTCTCTCTCTCGCTTCTCAACTTTTCTTGGCCGTCCACACTCCCGAAATCTCCCCTTGATGTTTTCTATATTCCGGATCCTTCCCCTTTTCTGGTTTCCTTTAGAATTTTTCCTTTCAGCCGTGCTCTCTATCCCCTCTCCTTTCTCTTTTGCCGTTCACTCTTTCTCTGTTTTTCTCTTTTGCCGTTCGTTCGTTTCTTTCTCTCTAAAAACCCCTCCCCACGGCTGAACCTTCTTGTTGCCTTTTATATGGAACCCCAGGCCACTAAACCCTCACCCCAATGGTGAGGATGAAGGCTTGTCCTTCCCTTTCCATCCAGCCATCCGATGGCTATCCGTGGCTGTCCTTTGCACGCTGCAAAAAATTGCAGCGTGCATGCTCTGCTATTTTTTTTTTTGAAACTAATTAATTAATTAAACAACAAAAAAGATAATAATAAAACAATAATGATTAATAACGAAAACAACTTAATTATCGTTAGATAAAAATAAACTAGAAACAACAAAAACGCAACTTTCCATTTTTTCATTTTTCTCAGTTTTCGCTATTTTTCTTTTTTCCTTTCTTTTCAAAATAAATTAACAAAATAAATCAAAATGCCAAAAGATTGAATTTGAACGTATTTTTGTGACCAATTTTCCCTTTTCTTTCTTTCCATTTTTCCAAGCCAACTAAAGCCTATTTTTTTGAATTTCTCTTCTTTTTCCTTTTTTTTTTCCTTCAAGAAAGCATTGAATAAAAGCAAAAATGACTAAAACATGTTTTTTGATGTTTTCCTTTTCTTTTTCTAAAAACTTCTATGCTAATCTTAAACTTAAAAGCTAAAACTAAAAACTAAAACTAAAAGTAAATAAGAATAAATAGCAAATGAAATAGGTCAACTAAAAGGGCGAAAATGAATAAAACTAAAATATCATAACAACTAAAAGTGCAAAACACACAATAACGAACTAAAATGCAAGCAATTTAAAATGAAAATCATGAAATAGATGCTACATAAAATTATTCAAAATTTGGTGTCTACATTCATAATACTTAATAAACCCTAGAAAATACTTGCCCGCTCTTTTGATTTTGGTAAAGAAGCGATTAAAACTTTTAAATTTGCAACTTGGTATAAACAACTAGAAAATCCTATTTAAAGTGGCTGTTACTTTGTTTTTGAGAAATGTACAGTCTTGGCAAAATTTCAACTTATAAGTCACCATCAAGGTCAACTTAAACATCCTTAAGTAAACTAAGTCCAAATTAATCACAAATCACACCTCTACTTCCACTTTCACTGACTTACACCACAAGAGGAAAAACGGGCAGCACCTCCCCTATTTTCCTTAATTTTTCCTCAAAATTTTCAAGCTAAATTTCATGTCAAATCAGACCAATTCAATTCCACAAGTTATAAGGTAAAAGTAGTTCTTATACTAGGTCATGAAACCATTTAATTTAACCTTATCTCTAGCATATAAACATCATATATCAAAGCTGGAAAATTCCCTACCAGAGCTGAAAATTTGGAACTAAAGCTGAAATTCCTTATTTGGAAGCTAAAAAGTTTTAATAAATCTAGAAATCTTCATACAAGTCCATAACATGACTAAATGCCATCATACCATAGCTGAAAAAACAAGGCTGGAAAATTAAACCCTATCTGAAAATTTTACCAATCTTCACAAATCCATGATATCTTCCATAAAATTGCCAAGTTCAAGTCATCTTCTCAATAAATTGCAAGATAAGAAAGAGAAAGAAAGTTTTCCAACTTAGTACGTTCAAACCTTTAGGAGAAAGTGAAAAACCAAGGCTTTCCTCTCAAAAAATCTCCACTACAAGTTTCCTTACTACCTTATTGCAACTATGTTCGGATTAAACTAGCGATTCTTGTTGATTTCTTACTCAAACAAGGCAAGATGAAGATGAAACTTGAAGCTTTCTGATCTCTTTTTCTCTCTCTCAAGCTCGGCCAAGGAAGAAAGAAAATGAAGAAAGCTTGGTTCACTTGGATGATAAAGATGAAGGAAATGTTTTGGTCAAAGGTACCCTTGATTGCCAACTCTTGACAAGCCACCATTTTTCCTCTTATTTTTGTTTCTTTTTCTCTCTTTGTTTTGGTCAAGAATTTCGGCCACCTTAGGAAAAAAATTAGGGAAGAATAAATGAAAGAAAAATAAGAAAATTAGGGGAAAAAAATTCTGGGTCAATTGGTATTTTCGATCGATAACAAACGGCGCAAGTCAGTTCAAGCTTATTTTTTTGTCTCTCTTGTACTTTTGTTTTAAATTATTACTAACTTACTCTTAGCACTTTTAATCACATACTTCCTCTTGCTTAATACCCGCTCTTATCCACCAAATTTAGTACACACATCTCACCAATTGATCATACTACTCCAATGCACTAAAACCCTAGCATACACTAACTATAAAAGTAAAAGTAAAACACTATTATTGATTACAACTATTAAGAGAAATAAATTAGTATTAAAGAAATTATAAATTAACTTATTCAAAATAAAAGAAAATTATAAAAAAATATAGATGAATTTTTAAGTCCTCACACTCTCCCTCCTTTAAAATAATTTCGATTTCGAAATTCATACCTTTACTCATAAATAGTTCAAGGTATTTTTTTGGCATGTCCGCCTCTAACTCCCAGGTTGTTTCCTCTACCTTATGATATTTCCACAGAATTTTAACCTGTGGAATTTGCTTATTCCTCAAGTCCTTCACCTTTCGGTCTAGTACTCGAATAGGTCATTCCTTATAGGTCAGAAACTCATCAAGTTCAATATCCTCTGACGGCGAAATATGAGTCGGGTTCGGCTGATATTTCTTAAGTAAAGAGACGTGAAAAACATCATGGATTCGAGACAAACTTGCTAGCAATTTTAATCGATAAGTCACCTTCCCTATCCGTTGGAGTATGTTAAAGGGACCTATATATCTGGATTGTAATTTCTTTCCTTTTCTCGTCTTGATCTTTCCTTTCAATGGGGTAACCTTGACAAATACTTTGTCTCCAATTTCAAACTCCAAATCCTTTCTCCGATAATCAACATAATTCTTTTGTCGGCTCTGGACCGTTTGAAATCTCTGACGTATCATTTTTACCTTTTCATAAGTTTCGTCAACCCATGGCATCGTTGTCGGATCTATAATTTTTTTTTCTCCTACTTTATCCCAATGGATTGGTGATTGGCATTTTCGTCCATATAGTGCTTCATATGGGGTCATTTGGATAGAAGAGTGATAATTATTGTTATACGCAAACTCGACTAATGTCATGTACTGACTCCAACTTCCTCTAAAATCCACAATACATGCTCTTAACTTATCCTTAAGAGTTTCAATGGTTCTCTCTAACTATCCATCTGTTTGAGAATCATAGGCTGTGCTATGGTTCAGTTTAGTCCCTAAAGTCTCTTATAACTTTTACCAAAATCGAGATATGAACCTATGAACTCTATCGGATATTATACTTACTGGTACCCGTGCAATTTTACAACCTCATACATATAAAGTTTAGTAAGTTTCTCCAAAGAATATTTCATATCAATTAGAAAGAAATGTGCGGAGTTAGTCAATCAGTTCACTATCATCCAAACCGCATCATGATCCTTTTGAATTCGTGGCAACCTTGACACAAAATTCATCATTATGTATTCTCACTTTTATTCAGGTATCTCTAGAGGTTGTAACAAACCTGACGGTTTTTGATGCTCAGCCTTTACTTGCTGACAAGTAAGACACTTTTGAACAAATTGATCAATCTCCGATTTCATGTTGTTCCACCAATATATACTTCTGAGATCTTGATACATCTTTCTACTATCTGGATGCATAGTATACCTAGAACGGTGATATTCTTCTAAAATATCCTTTTTCAATTCCTCATCCTTTGGTACAACAATGCCATTTTGAAACCTTAGAACGCCATCAGGATCTAAATTGAAGTCGGGTAATTATTCCTTTTTCACTCTTTCCATCCAATTTTGTACCATTGGTTATTTCTTTTGACCTTTCTTAATTCGATCCAACAAATGTTGATTTCACCACAATATTCCCAAAGATGACCTTTTGTGGTTCAAGACAAGGATTTCATTTACTAACATCCTCTAACAGGTTCCACTCTCTTACCATCAAACTTGTTAGTTGGATCTTTCGACTTAAAGCATCTGCCACAACATTAGCTTTTTCTGGATGGTAATTAATGGTACAGTTATAATCTTCTAAGAACTCCATCCACCGACGTTGCCTCTGGTTTAATTCCTTCTGGGAAAATAAATACTCAAGACTTTTACGATCCGTATACACCTCAAAAGTCACCCCATACAAGTAGTGCCGCCATTTCTTCAAAGCAAACACAACAATTGCGAGTTCTAAATGGTGGGTTGGATAATTCTACTCATGAGATTTTAACTTCTGAGAAGCATAGACAATTACATTCCTATTTTATATTAAGACACACCTCAATCGTTCTCTCAAAACATTCATATATACCATATAACTATCCGTCCCATTTGGCATAGCTAGCATTGATGCCATAGTCAATCGCTTTTTAAACTCTTGAAAACTGGTTTCACACTTAGTGTCCCAAATGAATTTACGCTATTTCTTGATCAAATCCGTTAGAGGTCCTGCAATTCGTGAAAAGCCTTTTACAAATCGACGATAATACCCCACTAGACCTAAGAAACTATGAATCTCAGTAGAATTCTCCGACTGTTTCCACTTGACAACAGCTTCTACTTTAGCCGGATCCATAGTGAGTCCGTCTTTTGAAATTATATGGCCTAGAAATGACACTTTCTTTAGCTAGAACTTGCACTTGCTAAATTTGGCAAACAACTGGTACTCTCTTAGGGTTTGCAGTATCATTCTCCAATGCCGTTCATGCTCCCCCTTAGTCTTAGAATACACCAAAATATTATCAATAAATATTACCACAAATTGATCCAAATAGAGTTTAAACACTCGGTGCATTAAATCCATGAATACTGCTGGGCCATTAGTTAATCCAAAAGACATCACCGCAAACTCATAATACCCATATTGAGTGTTAAAAGTAGTTTTTGGCACATCCTCCCTCTTAATTCTTAATTGATAATATCCTTGCCTAAGATCTAATTTAGAATATACCACAACTCCTTGTAACTGATCAAATAACTCGTCAATTTGAGGCAAAAGATATTTATTCTTAACGGTCACCGCATTTAACCCTCGATAATTAATACACAATCTCAAACTTCCATCCTTCTTCTTAACAAAAAGTACTGGAGCACCCAAAGATGACTCGCTCTCATGTATAAATTCCCGTTCTAACAAGTCTTGCAATTGTAATTTCAATTCCTTAAACTCAGCGGGCGTCATCCAATAAGAGATTTTTGAGATAGGAGTAGTTCCAGGTGTTATATCAATCTTAAATTCAATCTCTCTCTTGGGAGGCAATGACACTAACTCATCTGGGAATACATCCGGATATTTATTTATCACCGGCATATCCTCTAGTTTAACTTTTTCTCCTGGGATGTTGACTAGAAAGGTTAGATATCCCTATGCCCCATTACTTAACAATTTTCTAGCCCTAATTCCCGAAATAAGGGTAAATGAGGATAAAATACCCCTCATATCTAGTTTTAGGGTTGCTTCACCCGATATACAAAACTCGACCACTTTTGTTCGGCAGTTTATTTGAGTATGATAATGAGTTAACCAATCCATTCCTATAATAATGTCATATCTCTTAATGGCCAGACTTATAAGGTCGACTACCAATTTTCGCTCGCCAACCCAAATATCACAGTTTTTATACATCTTGTTAGTAAGTAAAGATTAGTTACCCGTAGGTGTTCTCACTTTTAAATCATATGGTAGTCTCTTGACATTCACGTCAATTCCACACATAAAAGTAGGGTTGACAAAAGAATGTGTTGCACCAGGGTCTATCAAAATCTTGGCCAAATGATGAAAAATAAAGATCGTACCTTCCACTATTTCCGACGGTTCAGGTACTTGTTGTTGGTCCAAAACATACACTCTGGCCGACACCCTTGGCCCTGTCCCTCCTACAGTAGTAGGTCTAGGGTTTGACCTATCGGCTTGTTGGGTATCACTGGTGAGTGGACAAGTTGCGATTTGGTGCTCGACACTACCGTACCATAAACAGTTTCGTGGCTTCTACCAACAATTATCCTTAGCGTGATTAGACTTTCCGCAATACTCGCAAGATAAGCGAGGGGCTGATATTTGACCTCCTTATGAGGTACCTCTCATCTGTTCTCTTCCACTTGGGGCTCTTCTCGGAGTAACTCCCCTAGATGTCTCCAAAATTCTTCCACCACCATCTCCTCGACCCACTTTAGGGGGTGGCATACCCCGATCACCTTGTCCCAATCCCTGCCCTTGATGTCCACTAGGCACACCTCTCTTTCTCGCATGAATATCCTTCACTTGTGTCCTTGCAATCTCAATCCTCTGAGTTTTCTCAAGAACCTCTATAAATGTATTAATTTGTGCCGCCGCTAAGATTTCTTGTATTTCTACATTCAACCCTTGTACAAACCGCCTCACTCTACTTTGCTCCGTAGCTACCAATTCGGGAGTAAATTTGGATAACTTCGTAAATTGAGTCTCATACTTAGATACACTTAATACTTCCTGACGTAGCCTAGTGAAATTGTCCTCCCTTTTCTCTTGGATTATGGTAGGAGATATTTCTCGTTAAACTCTCGTTCAAAGTTCAACCAAGTCCACATTGTCCGTTCTCTCTCCCACTTAGCCCTAATCACATTCCACCAGGCTCTGGCTGGTCCTTCAATTTGGAATACAACAAAGTTCACCTGCCTTTCTTCCGTGTAATTCAAAGCAGTGAAGATATTGATCATTGTCTCCAACCATCTCTTCATACTTCCGGGTCTGGCTCTTCAACAAAGTTAGAAGGAGAAAACTTTTGAAACCGCTGTAGGGCCTTATTC
The DNA here is from genome assembly GCF_036785885.1 of Coffea arabica. Lineage (NCBI taxonomy): Eukaryota > Viridiplantae > Streptophyta > Magnoliopsida > Gentianales > Rubiaceae > Coffea > Coffea arabica. Next base: position 25,781,186 of record NC_092330.1, read on the forward strand.
TCCCCTATTTCAGGGTCCTTAAACTGGTTAACAGGGGTATGACCTTGCTGCTCTATTAATCGGGCTAAAATATTAGTTATTTGCTAGATTGCCGTTGCTACCTGATCTCCTCCTTCAGCCCTAGGTTCAAGTTGTAGCTCGGCCGTCACGTCTTTTTCTTCCCTCGGTTCTTGTACTTGTCTAAGTCCACGTCCATGGCTAGTACTACATCCTCGACTAGCCCCACGTCTTTGATTTCATGTACCTTCCATACTTCTTTTGAAAAATGAACTATATAGGTATAAGCAAAAAAAAGTAGCTATAAAGCTCAATAAAAACATTTTCAAGTCATAAAATAAAAATAATGGAATACACTTAAAATAAAAACACTCCATTTATATACATGCCATATCAACTCACATACCAACTCATAAAGTACTGTACATGTCAACTTAACAAAGTCAAGTACTTATAGCAAATCAAAGTTACATAAAACAAAAGCAGGCCTATGTACATCAACCTTAACACGTCAATATCAAAAGAAAAGGTGACGTGACATCCCATCTATTCTATATTATGTCCTAACTACCTTGCACAACCCTCGAACCCTAGATTTCTAGCTTAATTCGTCACTGACCCAGTAGACTCCACCACCTCCTCAGGTGCAGCTGGCTCTTTCTTAGGTTCTAGGTCAGATTCATTAGAGGCCACATTCCCTTGACCTTCCCCAGCTACATTCACCTGTACTACCTCCACTACGAGCGCTCCACACTCACTTAGGATGTTATTAGTTCGATTCCTCACTTCTCTTACCATTTGAACGAGGCGACCATTAGCCTTCTATGCTTGCTCTCAAAAAGCATTGGTTCGTTCCTGCTCCTCGAGAATAGAAGTCTCAAACTCTCGAATTCTATCCCCTTGCATCCTTAATACTGCCTGTAGACACTCAATCTCCGTCTAGTCTCGACGATTGGCACTAGCCAACCTTTTCATCTCGTCCACTATGGCGAGGACCACCCTATCGGGGTATGAGTAGGTCCACCAACAATTACTGTGCTTGTACCTATGCCCCGGAGCCTATCGAAGTACTAGCCCTCTTGGATGTTCCTGATAGCTAAGCACCTGTCGAGGTCGTTCGGAACTCCCATTCTCACCATCTCCTTCCATTGCCTACAGTACAAGCAGCATCATGAGAATAAGCAATTTAAACAAGTAAAGCCAAGTTAGCCACCTACTCTCTAGGGTTTCACACTTAAACATTCATACATAAGCCATATCAATCACAAGTCACTCAATCCGCCCTGACCAATTCAAACCTAGGCTCTGATACCACCTGTGACGATCCCACCTCTCCTTAGGGCGTACCCCAGGCTTAAGTGGATTGTCTGCCCATCTCTCGCTAGAACTCACTCACACAAGTTCAACGATTAAGTTATAACTTCAAGAGTAAAAGAAACAGCAGTTCCCAAACTTAGACTGTACATCTATACACATGTTTATCTCAAATGTTCATACCCAAATGCAACAAAAGATTCAAGTTCTAGTTGAACTTCTAACTCTAATCGAGCACTAGCGCTAGTACAATCACAAAAGTCAAAAGAAACTAGGCAAAACTAGCCTGTCCCAATCTCACGCCTATGCTCGCAACCCCTGTAAGGAATACAAAACTAATGTGGTGAGCCAAGACTTAGTGAGGTTCCAAAACTTCATGCAAAACAAGTAGCAAATTGACTATTATATAAAACATGAAATCTCAAAGTGACGAGCATAAAAGTTCATAAAAATGAGCAATAACATTTCAAGTAGCAAATTGAGTAGATATCCAACATTTTCAAGTATAAGGATACAGTCACTCTTGCGAGCTAACTCGCCCATAGCTTGCCAAAAAGTAGTTAACACTCCTTCAACTTTCAAAGTAGTGTAACCAGTCCAATAGAGCACCACTTAACTCCAATCTCTGTTCACCATTCAAACCCCCTACCAAGCCCAAACTTCAACATTAATAGTGATGATAATACTCGAGTATACCAAATCCAGTGGATTACACAATAAACAATAAACAATACGTATGATTCGTCGGTTTTCTTGACCAAGCCCTTACTGGATCGATTTGATCAACTAACTAATAGGGTTGGGATCCCAAGTAGTATTCAAGTCATACACATATACATCAAACCATTTGTAACCAGTGCACGGTAATAAGTCACATTAGGGTAAGTGCGATAAAGTACACCCTTACCCACTCAAACAAGTCAAATACTATCCAATCACATTAACAAAGCATTTCATTCAAGTATCAAGTTCTGTCATGCAATTGGAGACACTCACCAATGATTTACAACTTTTCAAAACCAAGCTCTGGTCTAGCCCCCTGGCTAGAGTCAAAATCTGCGATAAAATGTCATGTAACAACTTGTAATCAATTAGGGTTTCAAAATATATGACCTTTACTTAAAGAAAACCAAGTAAATAGAACTCACTTAAATAGCATTCATAATACTTAATAAACCCTAAAAAATACGTACCCTAGAAAATACGTATCTTAAATAAGTGATTAAAGGTTTTAAGTTCGCAACTTGGTATAAGCAACTAGAAAAACTTGTTGAAAGTGGCCGTTACTTTATCTTTGAGAAATGTACGCTCTTGGCAAAATTTTAGCTTATAAGTCACCATCAAGGTCAACTTAAACATCCTTAAGTAAACTAAGTCCAAATCGATCACAAATCACACCTCTACTTCCACTTTCACTCACTTAGCCCACAAGAGGAAAAACGGGCAGCACCTCCCTTATTTTCCTTAACTTTTCCTCAAAATTTCCAAGTAAGTTTCATGTCAAGTCAGCCCAATTCAACTCCACAAGTTGTAAGGTAAAAGCGATTCTTATACAAGGCCAAAAAATCATCTAATTTAAGTTTATCTCTAGCATATAAACATCACATATCAAACAGGAAAATTCCCTACCAAAGCTGAAAATTTGGAACTAAAGCTAAAATTCCTTATTTGGAAGTTAAAAAGTAATAATAAAGCTAGATCACACAAGTCCATAACAAGATTAAATACCATCATACCATAGCTGACAAATAGAAAACAAGACTGGAAAATTAGACCTTAGGTTGAAAATTTCACCAATCTTTACAAATCCATGATATCTTCCATAAATCAAGTCATTTTCTCAATAAATTGCAAGATAAGAAAGAGAAAGAAAGTTTTCCAACTTAGTACTTTCAAACCTCTAGGAGAAAGTGAAAAACCAAAGCTTTCCTCTCTAAAAATCTCCACTACAAACTTCCTTGCTATCTTATTGCAACTTTGTTCGAATCAAACTAGCGATTCTTGTTGATTTCTCACTCAAACAAGGCAAGATGAAGATGAAACTTGAAGCTTTCTTCTCTCTTCTTCTCACTTTGAAGCTCGGCCAAGGAAGGAAGAAAATGAAGAAAACTTGGTTCACTTGGATGATAAAGATGAAAGAAATGTTTTGGTCAAAGGTACCCTTGATTGCCAAAACTTGGCAAGCCACCATTTTTCCTCTTATTTTTGTTTCTTTTCCTCTCTTTGTTTTGGTCAAGAATTTTGGCCACCTTAAGGAAAAAAATTAGGGAAGGATAAATGAAAGAAAAATAAGAAGATTTGGGAAAGAAAGTCTTGGTCAAGTGATGTCCTTGATCGGTAACAAACGGCGCAAGTCGGTTCAAATTTATTTTTTTGCCTCTCTTGTACTTTTGTTTTAAGTTATGATTTACTAACTCACTCTTAGCACTTTTAATTACATACTTTGTGAAGACCCAAATTTTTTTTCTTATTTTTATTTTATTTTACTAGCCTATTTAATTATTTATTCAAGCGTTTACCCCAAATAATTTATTTCATCCGTTTCAAGTCCATTTGTATGCAAAAATGTTCCTTTTATAATTTTAAACATTTCGGTAGCAAAATTAATTTTTCCGGAGGCTCGTTTAGCGAGAAATAATGAGTACACATTTTTCGAGACTATGTTCGATCCGAGAGTACATTAGTCTTGGATAACTAAGGATGATTAAGAATAGACTAAGAAAAGTTAATTGAGAGATTAGATGTGAGTGAGTTTAAATTTAAACTTATACCGCGCACGCGTCGAAAGTTTCCCAAAAGTCGCGCCGGTACAAACTAATTGGAGATCTAGAGAATTAATACATGCGAGGACTCGTGTTTTTATTTCTAAAATAGTTATTTTTATAATTATTTTCCTTAATAGTGGTTAATTATATTATTGATGTAAGAATTTCTTTTCAATTTTGCTTTAACGCGCGTGAATTGAAAGTTTGAGTAAACCGAACCGGAACGGCTAAGTGGAGATTTAAGAAACTAATACTAGACTACTAAGGGTGAATAATTATAGTATTAAAGGAACTACACTGGAGGTTTAGTGCACAATTAAAACAAACCCGAGAAAAAACAGTGGTACGAAACCCTATTGAGCACTAGTGAAGGATTGACTTTTTGCCCGACACATGCTACTACTTCATTCTTTTCCTCCAAGAAAACTAAACCACCAAACTCCCTCATCTCTCTCCTCACTCTCGACCAGCCTCAAGACACGAAAAGGAGCAAGAAAACCAAATCATGAAACCACTCCCTCACTCTCTCTCTTGGTTGGCAGCCATAGGAAGAAAAAGGAAGAAGGAAAACTCCATTTCTTTGCCTTCAAGCTTGCTTGTTCTTCATCCTCTGTGACGACTGGAAAATTCGCTCATATTTTCTTAAAATTTTCTTTTATTATGAATAAATTACTTTATAATATCATTAGTACTCATTTACTCCCTCAATAGTTGTAATAAATAATAGAATTAAGAGTTTTACCCTTAGTTTTATAGTTAGGGTAAAATAGGGTTTTTGCGTATTTTGGTAGTGTGATTAATTGGTGAGGTGTGTATACTAAATTTGGTGGTTAAGAGTGAGTTTTAGATAAGAGAAAGTGTATGATTAGAAGTGCTAATAATAAGTTAGTGAATCATAAGTGAAAACACTAGTACGCGCGAGTTAAGAAAAATCGGCTTGAACCGACATGCACCGTTTGCTACCGATTGAATACATCATTTGAACACTACTTATTACCTTAATCTCCTTGTTTTTAATTGAGCTAATTAGCCCTTAATTAACCCTTAAGTCAGCCACCATTATTGACTAAGGAAAAGGAAGAAAAGAAAACAAAATAAAGAAAAGATCTTAAAGTGACAAGTGTTGGAAATCCATGGAAGGTTGACCAAGACATTTTCCTTTCTTCTTATCTTTCCTTTTGGCTAATATCCTCTTCATTTTCCTTCCTTCTTGCCCGAACTAGAGAGAGAGAAAAAGAGAGGAGAAACTTAAAATTTCATCTTGGGTTTTGCTTGATTTGGAGAGAAATCAACAAGAACCATAAATTTAATCCGAACAAAGGTGCAACAAGGTGACAAGCATGCTTGAGGTGGTGTGATTTTTCATAGATAGCTCTTGTTTTTGTATTTTGCTTGGAGGTTTGAAGGTATGAAGTTGAGAAACTTCTTTCTCTTTCTATTCTTGCAAATTATTAGGAAGATGACTTGAAATTGGAAGTTTTACGGAAGATAACCTAGATTTGTGAAGATTGGTGAAATTTCCAGCTTAGGGTTTCATTTTCCAGCCATGAGATGATAAATTTCAGTTTGATTGATATTTTCTAGATTTGATATAACTTATTTCATCTTTGATTTGGCATGTATATGATTAGTAGAAACTAGTTTAGTGTGAAGGTGGAATTTCTAGCTTTTAATCGCAATCAGTTTGATTGATATTTTCCAGATTTGATATAAGTTATTTCATCTTTGATTTGGCATGTATATGATTAGTAGAAGCTAGTTTAGTGTGAAGGTGGAATTTCTAGCTTTTAATCACAATTAGTGATGGTTATATGCAAATTTTAGCTTAAGAAGTGTAATTTCAGTTTTGCCCTGTTTTTAGAACCGATCTGACCTGCATATTCGTCCATGATAAAGGCCGAATCAGTTCTTACTCAAAACATAAAAGTTTTAGGGAATGGAGTTAACTATCTTCCTACAAAATTTCACCTCTGTAGCTTGTGAAATGACTAAAATACCCATGACTGCCCAAATGCTTGTTTAACGGACAGCTTTCTATTTTCTCTGAGATTTCACATTTTGACCTTGAAAATGCAGGAAGACTGTTGATGTCTTCATTGGAAATGTAGGTCTCTGTCTTAACTTCAAAATGCTATAAAATTTACCCCAATTTGATAAGTGTAGCTTCAGCTGTGACCAAAACGCCGGAAGATGTCAAACCTATTACTTAGTTATTCTTCTTTAATACCAGTTCCAGCTTTGATTTTGATAGTTGTATTGCTAAAATTGCCTTGTATTTGGATGATATTGAGCCTAGTTGAAGGGTTATTGTGTTAAGATTGCTTATGTGTGAATTTGGGCTGAGTTGAGGAAAATAATGAAGCCATAAATAGCTGGAAAATAGTTAAATACAAAGGGCATGCCGCCCAAATTTTCACTTGAGGGTTAGGCATGTGTATTTGTGACTTGAGCAAAGATTTGAGGTCGAATTGAACTTGGATTGTCTATGGTATTCGAGTCTTCTTTCGTAAAGGTATATAAGCTGAAATTTGACCGAAACTCGTACCCTTGGAAAAATGAAAGTAGTGACCACTCGGAATATGTTTTCCTCGTCTTTTGGACTCAAATGCGAATTCCAAAGTTTTAGTTGCTTTTTTATCAACACCAAAAGAGCGAGCATGAATTTTCTAGAGTTGGATACGTTACATGAATCCTATCTAAATGAGTTTCATTTACTTGATTTTCTTGAAACGAAACTCCTATGTTTCGAACCCTAGTTGATTTCAAGCTTTAAAATGATATTGTATCGCAGATTTGGACTCCAACCAAGGAGTTACGCCTAAACGTGATTTTTGACAAGCACTAAATCTTTGGTGAGTGCTTCCAAGTATATGATTGAACATGATACTTAATTTAAATATTTGATATTTGATTGGTTTGGTCAGGTAAGGGTGTACTTTATCGCACTTGGCCTAATGTGATATGTACTTGTTTATTGTTGCAATTGACTTGATATACTTGCGCTTGACTTGTAAGTGATGAGCAGCAGCATATACCACACTCAATCTGAGTGGGAGGTGCCTCTCATTCTCATCTCCGTACTTTTATCTTCATTTAGTCGATTGGAGATGATATTTCATCGACTTCTTGGGGACCCAAACCCCACTGGCTAGTTAATCAAGTCAAGCCGGCAAGGGGTTGGTCGATTAGATTACGAACCATGGGTATCTAGTTTTGTCGAGTGAAGTGTTATCTCCTCGATTAATCGGTATGCTCAAGTATTACCACCAGTGTTTATTGAGAATTTTGGGCCCAGTAGGGGGTTTGGATGGTGGACGGAGATTGTTGCTAAGTAGTGCTCTACTGGATTGGTTACTTTACTTGAAAGTTGACGGAGTGTCAACTACTACTTGATCAAGCTCTGGTGAAGCAATGGGAACTTGGCTCTTGAGAACCATCCGTATCCTTATACTTTGACATGATTATTACTTATCGGGTTATTGTTTCTTTTGAAAAACTTTACACTCATTCATTTTGAGATTTGCTACTTGAAATGTTATTGCTCATTTGTATGAACTTGTTATGCTCGCTATTTTGCTACGTTGAGACTTGTACTTTTATATAATGGTCAACTTGCTATTTGGAAGCTCACTGGGCTTTTATCTCATTCCATGCAATTTGTTTTCCTTACAGGGGATACGAGTGAGGCGTGAAATTGGTACAGGCTAGTATTGTGACAGCCCCACCTCTCCCTAAGGCGAACGAAAGGGTTCGGTGGACCGCCTGCTCCGCTCTCGCTGGGACTCAGTCGTTCACTTCAATCCTCAATCGAAACCAGAACAAACTCACAAGAATAAACATAACGACGATCCAAAACTTATATACATTGCTATCTCAAAAGGAAGTATAAACATCAAATATACAAAGGTTCTCAATTCACCATACAACCTGCCCGTGCCAAGCACTAGGGCTAGAACCATTAAAAAAAAACCAAGAGCTAGACCCAGCTAGTCTATACAGGGCTCTCGTCCTTGCTTGCCTTCCCCTGTTAAGGAAAACAAAACTAAAGGGGTGAGTTAAAAGCTTAGTGTGTGACAGCCCCACCTTCCCCTAAGACGGATGGCCAGTCAGAACGGACGATTCAAACTCTTGAGGACATGCTACGAACGTGCATTCTGGACTTTGGAGGCAACTGGGGTCAGCACATGACCTTAGTCGAATTTGCGTACAACAATAGCTTCCATTCATCGATTCAAATGGCTCCGTACGAAGCTCTCTACGGACGCAAGTGCCGCTCACCGATTTACTGGGATGAAGTTGGCGAAAAGAAAGCACTGGACCCGACAACTATTCCGTGGATGGAAGAGGCTCACGAGAAGGTTAAGTTGATACGGCAACGAATCCAAACTGCCCAAAGTCGCCAAAAGAGCTACGCGGATATCGAAGTAGATGAATCACTGGCCTATGAAGAGAAACCGGTTCAAGTACTCGATCGAAAAGTCAAAGAGCTCCGAAACAAACGGATTCCACTAGTGAAGGTGCTATGGAGAAACCACGGAGTTGAGGAAGCCACCTGGGAGATGGAAGAGGAAATGCGAAAGAAATACCCAAACCTTTTCGGGAATTAAGGTGAGAAATTTCGAGGACGAAATTCTTTTAAAGGGGGGAGAGTGTGAGAACCCGTAAAACCCTAATTATTTTCCTAGGGTTTATTTCCCCTTAATTGCATGTTTTCTGCATTTTCTGGCTTAGAAATATTTTCTTAGTGGATTTTATGAGCAATTATAGTTTTATGATGATTTTTCTGGTTTAATTGGATTATGATGGTGTGGTTGTTTGTGATGATTGGCAATGGACTATAATGGCTCTAGTGGATGTGAAATGTGGATAAATGCAACCAATTTTGGATTTGGTGTGAAAATTGAAAAGTTAGGGTTCTTAAATCCCCAATTCTGTCCGGTTTTGGATCATAGGGTTAGAGGCTGAATTTGACTTTGCTCAAAACATAAAAGTTGTAGGTATTGATGTGATTGAGATGTCTACAAAATTTCAGGTCATTTGGATTAATGTAGAATGAGTTATGACGAAATTACTGTAGCTGTTCTGCTTTGGACAGAATGCGAAAACTGCGATAGTAATTGGCCATTTTGACTGGTTTTGGTTTGGATGTTGAAGTTGGTGTCTTCTGATGAAATGTAGGAGGATGTCTTAGCTAACATATGCCTTTGGAATTTCGGCATTTGGACTTGTATAGACTAAGTTATAGTAATTACAGTTTTGTGTGATTTGCAAACCTGTTTTGGTAATTCTGGTATAGTATTTGGCATTTTCGACCTAGTTAAGCTAGGATCTGGATTGAGTGACCTTCTACATTGTTGTAGCCCTGTTTCATAGCTTCGAAACGGTGGGTCTTACACCCCCATCCGATAATCGTAGTGAAATTGACGCATTACCGCATAATAAGTGTAAAACAGTTTTCTATTTGGGGGCCAAGACTAAGGCCATTTTCTAATTTCTGGTTTGCTATTATGCACATTTATGCATATGAAACCCTATTGGGGTTGTGTTTAGCATTGCTATATGACTCGTTATCGAGTCTCATTGCATTTGTTGCGTGATTCTAGGGCGTGACGGTAGCTCACGACGTCTTGGTGACCACGGTGTATGAAACACCACTTTCTCACTTGGTGAGTATACCACTCACTCAATTGTTACTATGTGGCTTTGTTAAATGTTATGTAAATGCCTTTTGTATTGCTCTTGAAGTGAAACCCTAATGTATAACGGGTTCATTTCCTTTTGATAGGCAAATCGAATGTGTACTTCCTTAGTGAATGGTTTTGGCTTGCCGTTGTGGCTTGTAAATGGCTAATGTTATGTTGTATATGTATTTCGATGCTTGGTTGGGTTTCGGACGGGTCGGTTACTACTCATGGCCGACTCTGGAGTTCGTTTCTTTTATTTTGGGTTATTTTGCCATTTTGCCTTGTTGCGCACGTTACAAGTTTCAAAACGTGATAGATCGCTTTATACTGCACCGTTAGTCCTGGCGAGAGCTGGGCAGGCAGTTCGCTAACCTCTTTGGTTCGCCTTAGGGGAAGGTGGGGCTGTCACACAGTGAGGTTCCGAACACATAATCAAACAATCAATCAATACATAAAACATAGAGTATCAATAATTCAAGAAACATTTACAATGAAAAACGATAACGACACATTCATTAAAAGGATACGGGCTCACAGGGAGCCATTCGTTTGTTCGTTCATTCGTTCTCCTGACATTCTCCTTATTCCTCCGATCATTTGAAAATGCATTTTTTTTGTAAGTAAAACCCTCGTTCATTCGTTCATTCGTTCATTTCATTCACCCCCTCCTGGACGTTGGCCAGGCTCCATCAGAATACAAGGTAATACTCGAGTATACCACTTTTACACCCAGGGTCACCATATCGCCCGACCGAGTCCGCTTCTAGCTCGAATCGATCGGTAACGAAGGGCAGGGTCCAGTTCAGCCAAAAGGCTTACATCATGCACAACTAATGTTTCAATTATTAAATCATTGAAAATTTCACATTCATTCAGGTCGAGTGCGATAAAGTACACACTCACCTAGAAAACTCGTTTTGAAAATCATTGAGAGCACTTAACACGTTATCAAACAATAACACAAATCATGAAGTCAAGGAAAATATAGCAAACAAGGAACACTCACCTATGTACGCAAAACAACGTGCAAAATATCCTTCCGGATATTACCCTCAGTTACCGAGAAAATCTAAGATTAGATAAGAGAACGAATATCACAATCGGTCTAGCAAAACAAGTACGTGAAATCATAGAAACTCAACTATTTACGAGTAAAACGTATAAAGGTGACTTTAAAGTGAAAAGAGGCCATTTGGATTTGTGGACAGAAATAACCAAGGTTTTATAAACCAAATGCAAAACTAAACTAAAAGGGTTATAAAATTCCAACGGAAAACATTTGACCAAGGACAAATCAAAATCCAAATAGATAGGCTAAGGAAATATTCTTTCTGAATCGTTTGTGTGGCTAAAAGTCAATATATATTCAAGTAGAGGTTATATAGCAAAAGTCTTGATGAAAATCATATGGAAAAGGAGGACACTTAAAACCTTACTTGAAAGTAGTTCACGTGTGGCCGATAAAACCCTAACTCTTACCTCTTTATTTTGACAAGGAGTAAGTAACATTTGGAGTTTTAAACTAAAGAGGTATCATGTTTTAAAATGGGAAAACGGTCATGGTATTTGCCAAATGAAAATATACAAGTTCAAATAGAAACTTAGCCCCCGAACACCTTTTGAAAGAACCGATAAAATTTTCAATGAAATACGTCCAACTTGACACAAAACACATTTCCAAAACCACTTTAACTCATTCACAATACAAGAAAATAAATGGACGGCATTTCCTCATAAATTTTCACTTTCACCCTACAAACCGAAACCCAACCTTACAAGAATCAATCATAATCATACATTCGGTTTATAAACAATAAAACATGTCCAATTAGGCCACACTATCCTTCAATCAAAGCCAATTAGAAGCTCAAAAGCCCACCATTAGAAAACCCCCAAATTAAACCCTAGAACCGGAAATTCACACCATAAGCGGAAATTTTCCGCAAACAAACGCAATTAACGTTCAAAGGTCCCATTTAACACCATTTTAAACCACTAATCCAAGTCCAATCCATGACTTTCATATAAAATCAGGAAAATTCCGAATAAATCAGAAAATAGTCCAACTTGACCTAAAATCATGAAATCATCCATAATATAACATTTTTAACCCTTACAAGCCACTAATATACCATTATTAAAACAAAACAAGAACTTCCTTAGCAACTTACCTTATAACTCAAGAAAGGTAGAAACTTAAGGCCTCCCTTCCAAAACCAACTCCACCAAGACCTGTGAGGACCCGAAAAATTTCTTATTTTTATCAAATATTAACCGTTTAATTAAGTATTTAACCACCTGTTTCTCCCAAATAATTTATTACGACCATTTTAAATCCATTCGTATGGAATAATGTCTTCATTATGTTTTTGAAATGTCCCGTTAACAACTTCAATTTTTGGAAGGATTGTTTAAGTGAGAAATAATGAACACGAGTGTTTCAAGGTGATATTGTATTCGAGAGTATGATTATCCTGGGGAAATTAAGAACGGACAATAGCAGATTAAGAAAAGTTAATCGAGAATCAAAGGTGAATAAGTTCTAGGTGAGCATATATTACTCACGCGTGGATAGTTTTCCAAAAGACGCATGGATACAAATTTATTGGAGATTTGCGGAGTTAATACTCGATTCATGTAAAGACTCGTAAAACTCCTATTAAAACCCTAATTTGAGCTTATTTAATTATTTACTTGTTCATTTATTCCGAGTATTATTTTCTAGACCTATTGAACCTAAATACATGGTAATATAACTTCGTTATATTTTTAAAATGATTCGTTTCCAAAATTAATTTCCTAGAGCGCGTTTAGTAAAAATAGTGAATAGTACTTGGAGATTTTATCCGCGTAGTAGCACAATAAGCTTGGAATATTGGAGACTTGTACTATGGTCCTAAAATAGGTAACCTTATGAATAAATATTCAAGTGATAGTTAATAGTGCAATCGTTATAAGAATTTCTCGGAAGTTTCGCGTTATAACGTTAAATTTGACGGTACGCGTTTTCACGCGCGACTTCAATTGAGGGACTTTAGACCCTTATTTCGGGACAATTAAGAGTGAATAATATTTACATGAATATATATGCCTTGGAGGTTTAGTGCACTAGTGAACCAAACGCGCGAGGAAATCAAGCCGTAATCGCACCAAACGGCCCCTAATGAGAGTTGACTTTTGGGTGAATTACCACCACTTATTTCACCTTCTCTTGGAAGCTAAAGGAAGTCAGATTTCCCTCCATTTTCTCTCTCCTCACAGCCGACCAAACACCCTCCTCTCTCTAACACATTTGCTTCAAAATTTCTGCTCACTAATCTCACTCAAAACCACCCCAAATCATCTCCAAATTTAACCAAACTTGCACCACACCTAGCTTGACACTTGAGGATCATTTTGAGCTGCAAACAAGGGCTGGAAATCACGGTTTTTCTGGGGTAATAGAGGGCCGAAATTTCTGATTGAACACCAACCCAAAGTAAGTGATGATCCACTCTTGGAAACTTGAAGTTTGGAAGCTATCTTACCTTGTTAAGTTCATGCATGCATTTGGTTAGCTTGTATATGGTGTAAAAATGTGATTGTGGGCTCTTTGAATTCCCACACTTGGGTTTTTGTTGCTGATTTGATGAGTGATGGTGATTATATTGTTGGTTTAGTGGTTATAATGATGCATTAGTGGTGGGTAATTAGTAGAAACTTCATTGGGTGTAAGAAGCAAAAACTTCCGATTTTGCCCCTGCCATGTTCGGCCATTTTAAGGCCAGTTTTTAATGAACTAATGGCTTGAATTGGATGCCTATATGATGTATTAGAGGTGTGGAAAATTTCATTGGAAAATATTGAGGTTTGATTGAGCAAATGAATTTTTTTGAGAAACCAGCAAATCTGGAAAACTGATTCGCGTATGTCTCTGACCAGCAGTAGTATTTTGGCTATAACTCTGTCCTCGGATGTCGAAATCATGTGCCGTCGGTGGCGTTTGAAACTAGACATTCCTAGCTTTAATTTGGTATATAATGCACGTTCTGATTCTTTGTGAGCAAGCCGAACCAAATGTTTTAAATTCGCTGTCCTGTTGCTCTGTTCATCTGGAATGAAGTGTTCAGGCAGCAACTTGATGCCCGATTTTGAACCAGATGGGTGCCGAATTTGGAAACGATTTCTTCTGTGATATTTTAACTCTATGAATGTATTTTCCAACGGCGTAAGCCATGCTCGATTTCGAGCTATATTGACTGAGTTGTGACTGAAACAAGTGGACTGCTCTGTTTTGGAAAACCCTAATGTTTGGACTGGTTTGGAACAAAATCTTGGAGTGAACTTGTTAGTTGATGTTCTTGATATTAAACACTTACCAAAGGTATTATGGATGTTTCTTAGGCCTTTATTTCACAAATGAACCATGGTTGGATAACTTTCTTGGTTAAACGATTGGAAATTTGGAAAATGAAAGTCAAAGGCAGATTGCCTTAGGATTTTTCTTGAACTTTGGTTGGCTAATTAACTACCTTGCCGAAGGTATTTTTCCCCGAAATTCGATAGAGAGATACTTTCCATATAGTATTGAAATACTGCCAATTTTAGTGCCAATTCAAGTTCGTTTCGATACCCAATTGAATTACTTAAGTTAGAGGTTCAAATCTGGAAAATTCTCATCCAGTCTTGAATTTGCTCAACTTCGGGCTACCGTATCTCGGTACTCGAAACTCCGATTCTTGATCCGCTTGTTTTGTTATAAACTTCACTTGCAACACTAATTGAGCTGCAAAATTCAGAGGCCGGTTTGCAACGTGTGAATCGTGCCGAATTTCCAAAGTTGGCCGAAATCCAACTTAATTCTGCCATGAAAACCCACCCTGCGTCTTCAAGCTCATTTTTGACCACTTTTCACTTCGATTCATGGAAAAGTGTCTTCTAGGAACTTATAGTACTCTCTAAGAGGTTTCCAACGGTATAAAGTTTTCCAATTCTCGACTTATACCGAGCGAGTTACGATTTTTCAAGGATTCATCATAAAACTGAAAAATTTTCCAATTTCAAAGAAATAGAGTTTTTCAAGAACTCTTTATTCTTTTGATATTCTTAAAACGTTTTGCTTACGATTTTCATGATAAAAACTCAAATAATATTGTACATAATAAAAGGCAAGTTGAACCTCGATTTACGTGTAATTGAGGTTCCTTTTTGCGAAATAATCCTTAGATTGTACTAGTGTACAATCTTCTTGATAAGTGGGTTAATTGTGTGATTATCCACTGTTAATTGCCAGGCGCACAAGGAGACCTTCAAGAGGATCTCACCGTGGACACTTGAACTCCCAGAAAATAATTCTTATTGAATTGCTCGGTGAGTGTCAAGTGTGTGAATTTTGATACTTGTTTATTTGTGGTATTTGTTGAAAGTTTTAAAAATAAGGGCGGGTGCGTACTTTATCGCACTCGTTCTAATTTCAAATGAATGAATGAAATGTATTGAATGAATGAATGAAATGCAATGTTATGTCATGAATGCTTATGTCGTTGGAGTGAACCTCCTCGACTTTCAAATGAATGGGGGACGCCCAAACTCATAGGCCGTCCTTAGACTCGAGCCAGCAATGGGCTTGGTCGGGGATTTGGGCGAGCCATGAGATACATATAAGCTCGACCTAATAAGAGGTCTTGCTTGGCATACTCGTTGAGTATCGCCCAATAATGGACATTGTGGGCCCTTGGGGTGTACGGTGGACGGAGGAAAGAAAGTGGTGATCTACGGAAATGGAAATACCGACCCGGTTGACAGGAGGGTCAATGCGGGAAAGTATACGAATGACATCGACAGAGCGAGTGGAACTTAGCTCCTGAGAGCTACTATATCCTTGAATTGTTTCTGATTTACTTTTCCTGCTCGAATGATTGATTAATGAAATATCCTGTTTTATTTAATGAATTTGGGATTGCTATTTGAACAAAGTGCTTGCATGTGTGTTCTTGGCCTCACGAGCGTTTTGCTCACCCTATAGATTTGTTTTCCTTAACAGGATTGGACTTGGAGAAATGTTGGAGAAACCCCTCTTGGCGTACTCTTGTTTTAGGGTTTCCGTTACACTTTGGGGCTAGACTTGTGATTGATGTATATTTTGAATATTGATGTATTTCGAGATTTCGATGTAATGATTGGGCAGATGTTGAATATTGATAAGCTTGAAAGCTTACGCACTGATTGTATTTATGGTATTTAATCGTAACGTCTAGTGTTGTATTAAGCTTGGACGGAAATTGCTTGAGTCCTGGCGAGAGCTGGGCAGGCGTCCCGCGGATACCCTTTGGTTCGCCTTAGGGAGAAGTGGGGGCGTCACAGTTGGTATCAGAGCTTAGGCTTTAGATCTCTGTAGTGTATCCTAGGCTTAAATGTTTAGGATGCCGGACTGTGGAACTGGTTGGAAAGTTAAGTGACTGCTCGTGGGAACGAAAACTAGAACTTAGGTTTGGATTAGTGGATGATAAGGAGTCTTAATCTTGTGTGATACATGTGGGATAATATGGGGTGATCAAATCCAGTTTATTCAGTGTATTTGGTCCCATTTAAGCTTTTAATCTTAGTTGTAAGTTACGGAAAGTAATGGTGGCATTGCACCGTCTTGGAGACGCGTTATGGTAACCATGGCCGTGAAGGGCCTAGGGAAGGGCTCGTTGGAAGTGTGATCCAACTCGCCGAACTAGTATGATATGTTATTTCCAAAGGACTTACTCGTGCCCAAGTAATGGAGTGTTTATAGTGGCCGATCATCGGAAGTGGCTATTTGAGGAAAATAGGGTGATTCAAGGGGATAATCGAGAACCGAGGGCGATTGTGGATGTCTAGACTACTAGAATTCCTGAAGTGGAGATTGAGATATTTAAGGAGCGAGGAAGACAAAAGCTCCTTGTGAGAAGCTTTAAAAAGCTAAGAATCGACTTGTGGGGTAGTGTCCGAAATTAAAGACATGATGGATAAGTCGATGGCTGGGTGTATTATCTTGGTTGAACAAGTGGAGAATGACAAGATATTCGATAAGGGACATGAGATTTAAAACTCCTAGTGCTGGAAATGGAAATGATCCTACGGAGGTAATTAAGACTTTTGGCTCCGCCAATCACTAAGTTAGTGATTTAAACTATTTTAATAGTTTTGCCAAAGATAGAAGGGGTGGCACTCGCTTAAAGGCCTTTGCATTTTGTATCTTGTTTCACAATGTTTCCTACCTTTTGAGGCAATTAAACGTTACTCATGGCATGATTGACTTTACTGTTTCATGATTTCAAATCCATGATTGGGTTGTACCCATTTGCGATTATTTTGGTATCTTCCCTTTTTATTCTTGTATTTGTTGGCGTGATAAAGGTATCACTTTTCAAACTCCGTTTATATGCACTCACTTTATGTCATGCCTTTAAATATGTTAAATTTATGGGTGACCAAAAGAGTGAAAAGGAGTGAGGGTGAGGGATTAAGCAACCCCAAGCTCAAGGAGACGATTATAGAGTGACTGCTGGACTGGATCAAAACCCTAGAAATGAATGAAAATAATCGTGTAGTTATTGCTATTAATCAGACGATTGATGCCCTAGCATGATTAGTGGAGCACTAAAACCCTAAACCAATCAACCAACCTAAGAACCAAGTAAGGTTGAGGAGTTGAGCAATTCTTGAAGTTCGCTCCATCTAAGTTTCACGGAGAATCTAATCTCGAAATAGTAGGATCGATTTAAGGGAATCAAATAAGGTACTAGTGAAAACAAGATATTAGAGTTTCTTCTCGAGTAACTTATAAGTAAGTATTGGAGAGTGAACTAAGACTTGAAAATTTTATATTAAGGAATATGGTCCCTGCATCTGGTTATGTTTGTAAGTAATGATAACAATCTCTTGGAGACTTAAGAACTCGCCGTATTAAGCAGAGGATAGTTAAGATTGGTATCCCGGGGTAACTTATAAGCAAAAGAATGAAAGAGTACCATGACTCGAGCTTCCATTATGAATAGTTACTTATTTTGATCCTCTGATCTACCTGGCAGGCTAGCATTTGACTTAAACCAACCGGCAAGATGACAACTTTGGAGGAAATGCTTAAGGAAATGGATATTCTTCGAAATGAGGTAGAATTTCAAAGAAAACTAGCTGAGTACTGGGAAGGACGGTGGAAACAAGAATATGCAGAGAAAATTGAATTACTACGCCAGAATGTAGAATTAGAGAAGAAATGCAAAGAAAATCCTCGAACTGGCCAAGCCGCCACTTCTCATGCACATTGTGGATACTGCGGCAAGGTTAACCACGTTGAGGCCGAGTGCTGGAGAAAGCAAGGAAAATGTTTTAAGTGCGGTAGTACCGAGCATAAGTTTTCGAATTGCCCTGGTAATCCTATCAAAAAGAGAAAATACTCAACAGCCAGCTAGGCCGCTATAAAGCAATCAAGTGCCAGATGGAAGTAATTAGTACTAATGTTTATGAAGGGGGTTCTAGTAGTGAAAGTTTTACGAGTGAGGATGTTTTGACTACACTCGAGGGATAGGGGTTGTAGTACCCTAGACTAGACTAGCACTTTTGGAAATTTAACCTTGTGGAAAAGGGAAAGGTCTTTTGTTTTGTATCTTGGCAATTTGGCACGTTTTGCTACGATCTTATTGTTTCCCTTTTTCCTTTTGAAATGATTTGATAAATCTATTCCAACTTGATGTACCTATTATGATCATTATGACATATGAAACTTTACTCCGCTTTTGATTTGTTTTACGACTTACATGTATATTCAAAATCTTGCTCACACTTTTAGACTTATCATAAGACACGAACGGTATTAGACATGGTCGAGGTTGTGCTTGAGAATATAGACCACCCTAAGGTCTGGAGGCGACTAGGGACCGTGACCAAATCGGGAGCTTGGTGTTGAAGTTGGAATCCAATGTTTGGTTACCAATTTGATATATTAATACTGTGAGACTTGGGTTAGTGAAAGAAAATCTTTGGTAGATTTCCGAGCATAATGATTGAGGAGTCAGATATCACATTTGGAATGGAAACTTGAGGGTATATATATATATATACAATAACGAGACTTGAACGATGTGTCCACTAAGAGCAAATGCTCCATTGTCTCACGTAGTCGGAAAATTTCGACCAATGGCAAGGAGCCGTGATATTATTCAAGTTGAATTTAAAGTAGAGCTATTACCAGTTGAGGACTCTAGAGACTGATGTGTTAAAATCACCTCCAATTCAAGAAAGAGACACTTTGAACTTTCAATTACGCCATTGGGTTGACCAATGCACTAGTAGCAACTATGACCTGAATGCATTGGGGTTTTAGATCGTAATTGGATTAATCTGTGGTAGCATTATTGATGATATATCGGTATACTCTAAGGTTTGAGAAGATCATGAAAGGTACTTGGAGATGTTTTACAAACCCCAAGAATGCACAAACTTTCGTTAAGTTCGGCAAATGTGAGTTCGACTGGAAGGAAATAGCCTTTCTAGGTTATACAATATCTAAGGAAGGAATTATTGTTGACTCAACTACAGTAGAAGTTGTTTAAGAGGAAACGACTAGAAAATCCTACCGAAATTTGGAGTTCTTGATGGTAGTCGAACCTTTCCTTTGGTTTGATCAAGGAATTTTCTAAGAGTGCAAGACTTGGCAAGTTATGTGGGATTTTAAATGTGAGGAGGAATTTTGAAAGTGGAAAAAAAAAATGTTTAATCGATGCACTTGTGTTAGCCTTACCAAGCTGAGGAGGCAGTATTGTGATTTATATAGATGTTTCAAATGATAGTTTACAATGTATACTACTGATGCATGACGAGGTGATTGTGCATACTTCTGGAAAGTTAAGATATCACGAGAGAAAGTAGCCAACTCATGATTTGGAGTTAGTGGCTGTGATATTCGCATTAAAGAAGTACAAACATTTCCTATATGAGGTAGACAGGAAGCCACTTAAGCTACTATCCGATTGGGAAGTTAAATTGCATTTTGGTGATCAAAAACTTGATTGTTAATTGGGCGGATAGAAACTATGAGATAAGAATTGGAAAGTGTAAGTTATTGACTAACTTGCTAAGCATGACTATTGAGGGATGTGATATTTTTCTAAGTTTGAATTTCGAGGACGAAATTCCTTTTAAGGAGGGGAGGATGTGAGGACCCGAAAAATTTCTTATTTTTATCAAATATTAACCGTTTAATTAAGTATTTAACCACCTGTTTCTCCCAAATAATTTATTACGACCATTTTAAATCCATTCGTATGGAATAATGTCTTCATTATGTTTTTGAAATGTCCCGTTAACAACTTCAATTTTCGGAAGGATTGTTTAAGTGAGAAATAATGAACACGAGTGTTTCAAGGTGATATTGTATTCGAGAGTATGATTATCCTGGGGAAATTAAGAACGGACAATAGCAGATTAAGAAAAGTTAATCGAGAATCAAAGGTGAATAAGTTCTAGGTGAGCATATATTACTCACGCGTGGATAGTTTTCCAAAAGACGCATGGATACAAATTTATTGGAGATTTGCGGAGTTAATACTCGACTCATGTAAAGACTCGTAAAACTCCTATTAAAACCCTAATTTGAGCTTATTTAATTATTTACTTGTTCATTTATTCCGAGTATTATTTTCTAGACCTATTGAACCTAAATACATGGTAATATAACTTCGTTATATTTTTAAAATGATTCGTTTCGAAAATTAATTTCCTAGAGCGCGTTTAGTAAAAATAGTGAATAGTACTTGGAGATTTTATCCGCGTAGTAGCACAATAAGCTTGGAATATTGGAGACTTGTACTATGGTCCTAAAATAGGTAATCTTATGAATAAATATTCAAGTGATAGTTAATAGTGCAATCGTTATAAGAATTTCTCGGAAGTTTCGCGTTATAACGTTAAATTTGACGGTACGCGTTTTCACGCGCGACTTCAATTGAGGGACTTTAGACCCTTATTTCGGGACAATTAAGAGTGAATAATATTTACATGAATATATATGCCTTGGAGGTTTAGTGCACTAGTGAACCAAACGCGCGAGGAAATCAAGCCGTAATCGCACCAAACGGCCCCTAATGAGAGTTGACTTTTGGGTGAATTACCACCACTTATTTCACCTTCTCTTGGAAGCTAAAGGAAGTCAGATTTCCCTCCATTTTCTCTCTCCTCACAGCCGACCAAACACCCTCCTCTCTCTAACACATTTGCTTCAAAATTTCTGCTCACTAATCTCACTCAAAACCACCCCAAATCATCTCCAAATTTAACCAAACTTGCACCACACCTAGCTTGACACTTGAGGATCATTTTGAGCTGCAAACAAGGGCTGGAAATCACGGTTTTTCTGGGGTAATAGAGGGCCGAAATTTCTGATTGAACACCAACCCAAAGTAAGTGATGATCCACTCTTGGAAACTTGAAGTTTGGAAGCTATCTTACCTTGTTAAGTTCATGCATGCATTTGGTTAGCTTGTATATGGTGTAAAAATGTGATTGTGGGCTCTTTGAATTCCCACACTTGGGTTTTTGTTGCTGATTTGATGAGTGATGGTGATTATATTGTTGGTTTAGTGGTTATAATGATGCATTAGTGGTGGGTAATTAGTAGAAACTTCATTGGGTGTAAGAAGCAAAAACTTCCGATTTTGCCCCTGCCATGTTCGGCCATTTTAAGGCCAGTTTTTAATGAACTAATGGCTTGAATTGGATGCCTATATGATGTATTAGAGGTGTGGAAAATTTCATTGGAAAATATTGAGGTTTGATTGAGCAAATGAATTTTTTTGAGAAACCAGCAAATCTGGAAAACTGATTCGCGTATGTCTCTGACCAGCAGTAGTATTTTGGCTATAACTCTGTCCTCGGATGTCGAAATCATGTGCCGTCGGTGGCGTTTGAAACTAGACATTCCTAGCTTTAATTTGGTATATAATGCACGTTCTGATTCTTTGTGAGCAAGCCGAACCAAATGTTTTAAATTCGCTGTCCTGTTGCTCTGTTCATCTGGAATGAAGTGTTCAGGCAGCAACTTGATGCCCGATTTTGAACCAGATGGGTGCCGAATTTGGAAACGATTTCTTCTGTGATATTTTAACTCTATGAATGTATTTTCCAACGGCATAAGCCATGCTCGATTTCGAGCTATATTGACTGAGTTGTGACTGAAACAAGTGGACTGCTCTGTTTTGGAAAACCCTAATGTTTGGACTGGTTTGGAACAAAATCTTGGAGTGAACTTGTTAGTTGATGTTCTTGATATTAAACACTTACCAAAGGTATTATGGATGTTTCTTAGGCCTTTATTTCACAAATGAACCATGGTTGGATAACTTTCTTGGTTAAACGATTGGAAATTTGGAAAATGAAAGTCAAAGGCAGATTGCCTTAGGATTTTTCTTGAAATTTGGTTGGCTAATTAACTACCTTGCCGAAGGTATTTTTCCCCGAAATTCGACAGAGAGATACTTTCCATATAGTATTGAAATACTGCCAATTTTAGTGCCAATTCAAGTTCGTTTCGATACCCAATTGAATTACTTAAGTTAGAGGTTCAAATCTGGAAAATTCTCATCCAGTCTTGAATTTGCTCAACTTCGGGCTACCGTATCTCGGTACTCGAAACTCCGATTCTTGATCCGCTTGTTTTGTTATAAACTTCACTTGCAACACTAATTGAGCTGCAAAATTCAGAGGTCGGTTTGCAACGTGTGAATCGTGCCGAATTTCCAAAGTTGGCCGAAATCCAACTTAATTCTGCCATGAAAACCCACCCTGCGTCTTCAAGCTCATTTTTGACCACTTTTCACTTCGATTCATGGAAAAGTGTCTTCTAGGAACTTATAGTACTCTCTAAGAGGTTTCCAACGGTATAAAGTTTTCCAATTCTCGACTTATACTGAGCGAGTTACGATTTTTCAAGGATTCATCATAAAACTGAAAAATTTTCCAATTTCAAAGAAATAGAGTTTTTCAAGAACTCTTTATTCTTTTGATATTCTTAAAATGTTTTGCTTACGATTTTCATGATAAAAACTCAAATAATATTGTACATAATAAAAGGCAAGTTGAACCTCGATTTACGTGTAATTGAGGTTCCTTTTTGCGAAATAATCCTTAGATTGTACTAGTGTACAATCTTCTTGATAAGTGGGTTAATTGTGTGATTATCCACTGTTAATTGCCAGGCGCACAAGGAGACCTTCAAGAGGATCTCACCGTGGACACTTGAACTCCCAGAAAATAATTCTTATTGAATTGCTCGGTGAGTGTCAAGTGTGTGAATTTTGATACTTGTTTATTTGTGGTATTTGTTGAAAGTTTTAAAAATAAGGGCGGGTGCGTACTTTATCGCACTCGTTCTAATTTCAAATGAATGAATGAAATGTATTGAATGAATGAATGAAATGCAATGTTATGTCATGAATGCTTATGTCGTTGGAGTGAACCTCCTCGACTTTCAAATGAATGGGGGACGCCCAAACTCATAGGCCGTCCTTAGACTCGAGCCAGCAATGGGTTTAGTCGGGGATTTGGGCGAGCCATGAGATACATATAAGCTCGACCTAATAAGAGGTCTTGCTTGGCATACTCGTTGAGTATCGCCCAATAATGGACATTGTGGGCCCTTGGGGTGTACGGTGGACGGAGGAAAAAAAGTGGTGATCTACGGAAATGGAAATACCGACCCGGTTGACAGGAGGGTCAATGCGGGAAAGTATACGAATGACATCGACAGAGCGAGTGGAACTTAGCTCCTGAGAGCTACTATATCCTTGAATTGTTTCTGATTTACTTTTCCTGCTCGAATGATTGATTAATGAAATATCCTGTTTTATTTAATGAATTTGGGATTGCTATTTGAACAAAGCGCTTGCATGTGTGTTCTTGGCCTCACGAGCGTTTTGCTCACCCTATAGATTTGTTCAACCATGCTCGGACCAGTCCTTCAAATTGGAACACTGCAAAGTTCACTTGCTTTTGCTCAGTGTAGTTCAAAACTGTGAATATATTCACCATGGCCTCTAACCATTGTTCAGCGATGTCCGGATCAGGCCCTCTAGCGAATTTTGGAGGTGCAAACTTTTGAAACCTCTCAAGAGCCCGAACTTCTCCTATTTCAGGGTTTTGGGTTTGATTCACGGGCATCTGACCTTGTTGGTCCACCAACCTCGCTAAAATATTTGTCATTTGTTAAATTGCCGTCGCCATTTGGTCTCCGGCTTCAACCCTCGGTCCTTGTTCTTGTGCAGCTGTCGTTTCCCTTTTTTCTCTTGACTCTTGGGCCTGCTTACTCCCACGGCCACGACCACGTCCACGACTACGTCTCTCGTCCATATTTTTTTTCCCTCTCACTTTCTTTTCTTTTCCAAAAGGTAATTTAATAAATAAACCGAGTAAAGTGAT